>NW_028318186.1:2310000-2430000 GCF_062004578.1 Staurois parvus | reverse complement strand
TTTCTTTTTAATAGATTTTTATTACATTTTTGCAGAACAATGATTATCCACAGGGATGTCAAAAACCTGGCATTAAGGACACTTATGAGCACCAACCAAAAGCTTCATTACCCAAAGTAATGATATGGCCAAATTGGTTGGATCATCAATATAAGTGGTACATTCATTAGTTATTGGGGTGACCCAACTACCAGGTCATTGCCATCTTGGTCAGAAGATACCAACAAATACAGATCTTAGAATAAGAAAAGATGTATACTCCAAAGCAGAAATGGGGCTTGAGAGATCCAGACTTGCTGAAATACTGCTAGGCGGCGCAGTTGGCACATCTAATTTCATTTCATTTGTAACAATCACACCTTGCCTGGGTGCAAATAGAATCTTCCTCTTGTATTCCGAGAAAGGTTAACCACCTTATGTGGTTGCCAACCAAAGACAGACCTCCAATCTTGTGGGCTTTTTTCATTGTTCACCCTGGACTTGTGGGACCACTTGGGCATCCTCCATCTCTCCATAGCCTGTTAGCCCCCATTCTTTTTAACCCAGATTTCACCCCAGGACTCACTCCACAAATCTTAATTTGGTGGTCTGAGAAAGGCCTCTTTTGCATAGTTGACTTTTGTAATGATTAAGGTTAAAGCCTTTGGAATGGCAATCATCTAACAACTATGACATCAACGGAGTACCTGTATAAAAATATTGACCAGATACCGGGTCACATCTCTGCAGTATTTGGATTGCTCAATTCAGAACCTGACAAATTGCCTGATATGTCAAGATGGGAACAAGACCTGGCTAGATCCCAATAAAAGGCACAAACTAGCTCTCTTGGCTGCTATGTCCTACATAAATACTTCAATCATAGAAGCAAACTATAAAGTGCTACTAAAACGAGAATAGCTTCATATGTCTCAGGTGCTTCCCCTAAATGTTTTAGAAGGCGCAGACAAGCAGGGTCTGCACATTTCATTAGGTGGACATGCCCAAAGGTTAATTGATTGCCAAAGGTTAATTGATAAGGAATTTGGATTTACGTATCTAATTTCATTTATTCTATAACACAGTATAATATAAAAAAATCTCCCTGGAAAGCCCTTCTGAACCAATCCATAGAGGCATGAAAAATGCTAAAGAATTGATCTAGTTTATTTTTCTGACAGCTAGGATAGTAAATTGTTAGGCCATGGAAATCCTCATCCTTCTTGTGTGCATTGATAAAAGTCAAATTGTCATGGGTAATGATGAATGAAAAACTAACAGCCATCTTTGAATAATAAAATACCTTTTTTCGACAAAATATGACAACCATGGACACGACACCATTCAGCTGAACAATGAATAACTTAGCATGTTGGATCTTGGTGCAACTCTTGTCTCGTCCTTTTTCTTCTTTACTTTTTTTCCTTCCTTTTTCACGCATTTTCTCTTCTTTCTTCACTTTCACATTGCTTTTTGGAGTTTGTTAAGGTTTAAATTTGGCAATTTGCGACTCATGATTTCCATTATGAAAGACATGACCTTGTTTTCTAGTAAGGAAAAACTGTTTGGGATACTATAACATGCATCCATCCACATAAAAGTATATGACAATGACAAATATTATGTTGACAATTGTTCTTAATGTTTTTTATATGGAAGTGTATGTGCCTTATTGTTATCATGTCTCTTATTGTTACTGAATGTAAAGCTTTAAAATATCTTTGGCTGCCCACCCATTTTTTTTTTCTTTTAACCCCCACTTACCACATGGTCAGGGGCGGACTGACCATTTGGAAACTCGGGTACTGCCCGAGGGCCCGGGGTCAGTAGGGGGCCACATGAGATGCCCCTGGTACCTTTTTTATAGGCTTTTTTGAGTTTGGGCAAGGACACAGGGGCCCCATGATCCCCTATTGCCCGGGGGCCCCATGCGTTGTCAGTCCGCCCCTGCACGTGGTCCATTTTGAATATTTTAGCTACTTACCAATGAAGAGGATCCACCCTTGTCCAACTGAGATCCTCTTGTCTTCTGCCACCACTCAGTTTTGCAGTGCCATGTTTCCTGTGATGTCATCAAGAGGCCTGTCGATTCTTCTGAGTTCAACCAGCGTGCCTCCTGATGATTTGGCACTAGGTACACCCCACCCCTCCTCCTTTCTGAATGAAGGGCTTTGCCTCCTGGGATATGTGACATGCAATGCATATCCAAAAGGCACAATGAGCACTGTGCCCATCATTTGTCTAAGCATTTCATGTAGCGGAGGGAAGAAGGGGTGGCCCGAAGGAAAGTCTTCTCAGAGGATGGAGATCCATTTTAATAACAATAAAACTTATTGGAACAGAGTGAGAAAATCAAGAAAAGTAAAGTAAAGGTAAAGAAAGAAATATATAAAAGCTGGAAAGGCATACTAGAGGATGGGAGGGGGGGACTTTGGACTTTTTGTAAACTTTTCATAGAGTTGCCCAGTATGGCCGCCATTTTCTGTTACTTAGGTTGCAAATCACTTTATTCTTGAATAGTTCAACTTTTTTTTTTAAGCGGTATATCAGAAATCTAATTATAGATTAATTGGTACAAAACAAAAAACAAGAATTGAAATTGGTGGGGCCAGATCAAGAAGTTCCCACCACTGGGTCTAAAATAAGTTAAGTAATTAACCACTTGCCGTCCTCCTGCTGTTTATAAACGGCAGGGCGGTGGCACTCCAGGGGCGGGTTGCCGTTCCTAAACGGCACCCGCATTTTCTAGCTGTGCACGCTCCCTGGGAGCGCGCAGCACCTCGATCCGGTGCACGCTGTGTCCTCCGGACACAGTGAAACACCGATCGTCGGACGGGACCTCTGTACGAGGTCCCGATCATGTGATCACTGATTGGCAAATCAGTGATCACATGCAAAGTAGTAAGCAAGATGTCACTTGTGACATCATTGCTTACTACGTGTGAAATCTGTTAATGATCACAGAGGTCACATGGTACAAGGCTATTCACAACAGCCTTGTACCATGTGACAAGGTGTGACCAATCACAGCTCACTCAGTATTTCTCAATGGCTGCAAGACTGCAGACAGAGAGAAAGAAAAATGATTGCTTTTACATCTTATATGGGTGTAAAAGCAATCACTGTAAAAAAAAAAATCTTCATCACCCCCCACAAGCAGTACAGTGTCCCCATGGTGACACTGTACTGCTAGGGTGACAGTATGTAAAAAAAAAAAAAAACCCATAAATAATAATAAAAAAAAAATAAAATTAAAATTAAAAAAAAAGTTTAAAAAATATCATTTTTGGTTATAAACTAATTTGGCTTATTTTTTTTTTTACTAAAAATATAACGGAATACATTTTGGTCAAGATTTATGATGAAAGATTATTTATTTGCAAAATTTTATAAGAAAAACACTTTTTTTCAAAATTTTGGGACTTTTTCATTAACATAGCAAAAAAAATAAAAATCCCAGTGGTGAATAAATACCACCAAAATAAAGCTTTATCTGTCTCAAAAAAATGGTAAAAAATGAATATGGGTACAGTGTTGCATGACCGCGCAATTGTCATTCAAAGTGTGATAGCAATGAAAGCTGAAAATTGCCCTGGACAGGAAGGGGGTAAAAGTGTCCGGAGAGGAAGTGGTTAAAATGGAAAGGCTTTCTTTTATTCAGAGTTTCATTAGCTTGTTTATGAAGGAGGAGGAACCAGGGAAGGAAAATACATTAACAGTTTAAACTTCAACTTAAGGGCCGGTTCACACTACATGCGTTCCAGTGAGTTTTTATCTTCTGATTCCAAAACACACAGAAAGTAAGTTACATGGTTGGCAATGGCATAGTTCACACCAGCGCTTGTAGTTCCAGTATGTTCTGGTTCTAGAAAAAAAAAGTAGAACATGCTGCATTTTTCCTGCACACAACTGTATTGGAACAAGTTAGAACACATCAAAAATGCACTGGATTGCAATGGAATGCATCAAAAATGCACCAGACCCCAATTGGCCCAAAAAAGCATGTGGAACACTTAAAAAATGCCCTGAAACAAGCCAAAAATGCATCAAAATGTGCATGCAAAAACGCATCTGGACTGCGTTTCTATGGTGTGAACCAGCCCTTAATGAAACAGGCACTCTATAATGTGGTCAAATGTGGTACTCACCATCTGTTGCAGCTAATAGTCAATTTTGCCCATATTCAATATATTTCAAAATATATTTCAATATATATATATATATATATATATATATATATATATATATATATATATACTGCATGTTGAAATGTGTTTTTATTACAAAATATATGAAAAACATTTAAAAAAATAAATTTCAAATATACTGCATGTCTTTAAAAATACAAATCTACATTTTTGGAATGCATTTACAAATATATGTAAAATATATGTTAAAATGACTTTTTTATATTATAAAAATATATATTTTTTAAATATATTCTTCAGATTTTTTTAACATATAAAAAAGTCATTTTAAAATATATTTTTGCATATATTTGTAAATGCATTCCAAAAATGTAGATTCACCCATCCACGCCATTAACAACGAATGGCTAGTTTCAGATGCGGTAGCTGCATCAGTTTCAGTTTCTCAGGATTTTACATTTTATTATCATTATTATTATTATTATTATTATGATAATACAGGATTTATATAGCGCCAACAGTTTACGCAGTGCTTTACAATATTAAATGGGACAGTACAATTACAATATAGTTCAATACAGAAGGAATAGGAGGGCATTTACTGCAAATACAGAAAATACTTGTTGATCCTGACAGAATTCCAGTATCCATGTAACTTTGTGTGCACGACACTGAAATCTCAAACAATGTTATCTTTCCCTGATATGTTCTAAGAATTACAAATGCACCTTCCCACTACACAATGGTGATGAGGAAATGTGGAGGTGTTTGTAGATACAGTGCACATTGTAATCATATGTGGGCAGCACAGTGGCTAAATGGTTAGCACTTCCGCCTGGAAGTACTAGGGTCGTTGGTTCAAATCAAATCCCAGCCATGGCACCTCCTGCCTGGAGTTTGCATGTTCTCCCTGTGCCTGCGTGGGTTTCCTCCAGGTACTCCGGTTTCCTCCCACACTCCAAAGACATGCTGGTAGGTTAATTGGATCCTGTCTAAATTGGCCCTAGTATGTGTATGTATGAATGTAAGTTAGGGACCTTAGACTGTACAACCCTTGAGGGTTAGGGACTGATGTGAATGTACAATATACATGTAAAGCGCTGCATAAATTGATGGCGCTATATAAGTACCTGAAATAAATAAATAAATAAATATAACAGGAAGTGTGTTACTGATGGGATCAGCAGGAGATAATAAGGGGGAACATACTGAAGAAAGAAAACTAATGACATCACCTCATCTAAGGCCTAAAAAGTTACAATGTATCAATATATAAATTTTTTTATTTATGTGTTTAGATATGCTTTAAAGTGTTACTAAACCCACAACAGTAAAATCAGTCTGTATATGCAGTGAAGCATGCTTGTTATACTCACTGAGGAACGTAAGGGGTTAATCCTCTGCATAGTGTGAAAACACTGTTTTATTCTGACTTCTCTGATCCTCCCCTTCTTCCAGTGTCCCATTCTTATCTCCTGATAAAACATATCGCGTGGAGTCACTCTGCACATGCTCAGTTTGGTGTGTATTACTAGAGAGGTTTTTTTTTTCTTGGGAGGGTGCATGTGATCAGCACAGGGCCAATCAGCAC
The DNA here is from genome assembly GCF_062004578.1 of Staurois parvus. Lineage (NCBI taxonomy): Eukaryota > Metazoa > Chordata > Amphibia > Anura > Ranidae > Staurois > Staurois parvus. Next base: position 2,424,282 of record NW_028318186.1, on the reverse strand, counting down.
TGTCCAGACAGAGGTCGGGGGTTCTGCATCCTCCTAGAGCAGAAATAAAACTCCTACAATCTTTAACCAGTGCTTAGCTAGACATTGATAGAAGTCACATGACTGCTCTAACTGCTGATGAGAAAAGGTATTTAGCAGATTATATTTACTAAAATAATTGCATTTCCATGTTCTGTGTACTGTGAGAGACCAGATATAGTGAATACAGGGTCCGGGGAGACCAGATATAGTTAATGCAGGGTCCTGGGGAGACCAGATATAGTGAATGCAGGGTTCGGGGAGACCAGATATAGTGAATGCAGGGTTCGGGGAGACCAGATATAGTGAATGCAGGGTTCGGGGAGACCAGATATAGTGAATGCAGGGTCCTGGGAGACCAGATATAGTGAATGCAGGGTCCGGGGAGACCGGATATAGTGAATGCAGGGTCCCGGGAGACCAGATATAGTGAATGCAGGGTCTGGGGAGACCAGATATAGTGAATGCAGGGTCCGGAGGGGGACAAGATATAGTGAATGCAGGGTCTGGGGAGACCAGATATAGTGAATGCAGGGTCTGGGGAGACCAGATATAGTGAATGCAGGGTCCTGGGGGGACAAGATATAGTGAATGCAAGGTCCAGGCAGACCAGATATAGTGAATGCAAGGTCCAGGCAGACCAGATATAGTGAATGCAGGGTCCGGGGAGACCAGATATAGTGAATGCAGGGTCCGGGGGGACAAGATATAGTGAATGCAGGGTCTGGAGAGACCAGATATAGTGAATGCAGGGTCCGGGGAGACCAGATATAGTGAATGCAGGGTCCGGGGGGACCGGATATAGTGAATGCAGGGTCCGGGGAGACCAGATATAGTGAATGCAGGGTCCGGGGAGACCAGATATAGTGAATGCAGGGTCCGGGGGGACCAGATATAGTGAATGCAGGGTCCGGGGAGACCAGATATAGTGAATGCAGGGTCCGGGGGGACCAGATATAGTGAATGCAGGGTCCGGGGAGACCAGATATAGTGAATGCAGGGTCCGGGGAGACCAGATATAGTGAATGCAGGGTCCGGGGAGACCGGATATAGTGAATGCAGGGTCCGGGGGGACAAGATATAGTGAATGCAGGGTCCGGGGAGACCAGATATAGTGAATGCAGGGTCTGGGGAGACCAGATATAGTGAATGCAGGGTCTGGGGAGACCAGATATAGTGAATGCAGGGTCTGTGGAGACCAGATATAGTGAATGCAGGGTCTGGGGAGACCAGATATAGTGAATGCAGGGTCCTGGGGAGACCAGATAGAGTGAATGCAGGGTCCGGGGAGACCAGATATAGTGAATGCAGGGTCCTGGGAGACCAGATATAGTTAATGCAGGGTCCTGGGAGATCAGATATAGGGAATGCAGGGTTCGGGGAGACCGGATATAGTGAATGCAGAGTCCGGGGAGACCAGATATAGTGAAAGCAGGGTCTGGGGGGACCAGATACAGTGAATGCAGGGTCCGGGGAGACCAGATATAGTGAATGCAGGGTCTGTGGAGACCAGATATAGTGAATGCAGGGTCTGGGAAGACCAGATATAGTGAATGCAGGGTCCTGGGGAGACCAGATAGAGTGAATGCAGGGTCCGGGGAGACCAGATATAGTGAATGCAGGGTCCTGGGAGACCAGATATAGTTAATGCAGGGTCCTGGGAGATCAGATATAGGGAATGCAGGGTTCGGGGAGACCGGATATAGTGAATGCAGAGTCCGGGGAGACCAGATATAGTGAAAGCAGGGTCTGGGGGGACCAGATACAGTGAATGCAGGGTCCGGGGAGACCAGATAGAGTGAATGCAGGGTCTGGGGAGACCAGATATAGTGAATGCAGGGTCTGGGGAGACCAGATATAGTGAAAGCAGGGTCTGGGGGGACCAGATAGAGTGAATGCAGGGTCCTGGGTTTAGTAACACTTTAAGGGCTTGTTCATACAGTTGGTCAGTGGGAGGTAAGTATGGAAAAGAAAACCCTGTAAACTTTTAAAGACATATAACAAATATATAAATCCTACAATAATAGCTTAAAAGATCTGCTTTGTAAAAATTCATTATATTTCCCCTTAAAAACAAGGATCATTCATCCAACTTGCTAATTTTTTGAATTTGAGATGATTATAACTTGATTGGTAATAGATTTAATGACACGGTAGTTGCTGATTCTCTAGCGATATGAGATGCCGATCCTTCTGGAAGGAAATTTGAATCTGTTAAGTAATATAAATGTCATCATATATTTTACCTGTTTATTTGTTTTGAATGTTCAGTGCCAGAGTCAGTTCATGTTCAGGGAATTTCCTACAGTTTAAATATAGAAACTTAGGAAAAAGTGTTGGCAGTAGACATTCTGTATCTTTCTTGTATGCTGATGTGCTAGAACTGCTAGAACTGATTTACCAAGTCTACTGTCTAGCAGGAATGCACAAACAGATTATTGAATCATATGACCTGGAGGGCGCTCAATTCATTCATTCCATGAAAGTCAGTAATGAATCCCAGTGAAATACAGTGTGGTCACATAAGGCTCAGGACACCTTTTTACATATTGCTTATGTTATTAAAGTGAACCTGTTCTTTTGCTTTATCCATGCAAGGCAAAGTATTTTTGCTGATCAGATATGCAACAGTTAAAAATCAACAAATATGGTAGGAAAACTGCTGTTTGGGCAATATGCACAACAAAGAAACCCCGCTAGAGAAGCCTGGCCCATGGAAGCTGTGGAAGGGGCAGGAAGCCACCCACCGGCAGAGGTGTCAAAACCATCTCCAGGTCAGAGCACCTCCAGGCAACAACACAAACCCACATTTCCTGAGGAAGTGAATGCTGCTTCACGAAACGCGTCGAGATGTATGGTGTTGTATGATTACCTTTGTTTTTGCCTGTTGTTCAACAGCACTTTAGCATCTGAAATTGCTGATTCATGTATTACTGGTATATTTAATGCTTGTTTGTACGCTTTCATAAATGTGTTTTAATATTCATGTTTTGAATAGAATGTGTTTGAATTTGTATGTTTTTTGGTTTTTCTGATTAGCGTACCTCTTTAACCTCTTACTGCCGGCGCTTCCTGGCCCTTTAAGAGTTTCAGAAGCCTGGAGGCAGGCGGGGGTTTAGGGTCATGTGACGGCCGTTATTTGCCGTCACGGTGGTCACATGATCAGAAAAGATCCAGATCGAAAGAGGAGATCGGTACCGTTCTATGCGTCACGGACATATGTGCTGGGAGGACGCAGGGCGCGTGCTCTCAGCACATATGTATTTTCTAATGGCACGCAAATATGTGGCCGCACAATGTCAAGGCTGAGACGCCTAGAGGCCGCATATTTGCGTGCTCTCGGCGTCAGGGGTTATGAGTTAGTTCATAGTTTATTAGAAACATCTTTGGCAGCTTTTTCCTATGGGGAGAGGTCCTAGGGCAGAAGAACTGTACGAGAAGACTTATGGTAAGAATGGACATCGCTTTGAAATTAAAAACACCCTCAGTGCTCCTATATGCATGTAAAAACAAAGAATGGAAACGAAAAGTGAACACTATCACTTTAAATGAAGTGAATGTGAAGAACAAATGAAAAAAACATCAGTGTACCTACAGTATATATGTGTAAAAACACTGAAAATGTATAGGTTTAAAGTGAGAGCAAATAGTTGGACACTGTCCCTTTAAGTGAATTTGGGGTGAAGTTGCTTGAATATGCAACTCTATTACATAGCATTACATATAACAAGTCCATAAAAGAGTCTCTATATGAGAATAAAACGTGGTTAAACAAATAAAGGTGCATCTCTTTTAAATAATATTATCCAAACGGTGAAGGGGTGACCTGAGAATGCTCTAGAGGACGAAACACGTTGGACGGAACTAAAGAGTGCTGACGTCACTTAACCATTGTATAGCAGTGAATGTAGAAGGCACTCAGAAATATAAGGAGAACAGAACTACGCAAGCACTAGTTTTATTACACCGTTTTGGCAAGTCAAAGCCCACCTTTCTGTCTTGTTACTAGACATTTAATATGCTCCAGTGACCTGAGGATGCTCTAGAGGGCAAAACGCGTTGGACGGAGCTAAAGAGTGCTGACGTCACTTAACCATTGTATATCAGTGAATGTAGTAGGCACTCAGAAATGTAAAAGGAGAACAGAACTAAGCAACCACTATTTTTATTACACCATTTTGGCAAGTCAAAGCCTGCCTTTCTGTCTTGTTACTAGACATTTAATATGCTCCAGTGACCTGAGGATGCTCTAGAGGGCAAAACGCGTTGGACGGAGCTAAAGAGTGCTGATGTCACTTAACCATTGTATATCAGTGAATGTAGTAGGCACTCAGAAATTTAAAAGGAGAACAGAACTAAGCAAGCACTAGATTTATTACACCGTTTTGGCTAGTCAAAGCCCGCCTTTCTGTCTTATTACTACACATTTAATAAGCTCCAGTGACTACAGTGTCTTGCCTGCCACTCACATCTGTACATTTCTGAAGCTTTGTAAAAAGTCCTGCTCATTGCATCTTTGATGCAGTTAGTAGTAAAACACTTGAAATATAGTTCAGTGTTAACACATGTAAAATGCATATAAAATGTGCCTAAAATGCACAATAGTTAACAACACACCTAAAGCATGCATATGTGAAGAGGGCCTTAGGTACCATCTTTATTAGTGTACTCTTGTGCCACTAGTTTCAATCCAGGAAAATCCTACAAGATATATTGTTTGTCTGAAGCTGACAAGTCATTTTCTACAAAAAGACGCATCGTACTGAGCAACAAGACTCGATCACAGGAAGTTTAATTTCTCCCTTGGCTTGCAGCCCAGTGCCATCTGAACTAATTAAAAACAGAGCCACGCTGGTACAAGGTTCAGTCCCAGCGTTTGACAATAACAGAGGAAACCAGGGGGGTATCTAATGAGAATAGTTTGTTTTCCAGTGTTGGACAACTATGTCAATTACTGGAACGGCGGCTATGGACTAGCATGCTTGCTGCGAGATAGAAGGAATGTGATTTTGCATATTTCTGTGCAATTCTCAAGGCAGCTGTGATTCATGACAAGCGTGTGTTCTTCTGACGCTGAAATACTCAATGTATGGCTAAGGATGCATGGCCATTTGGGTCCAAACCTAATTTTTCTTGTTTACACGTTCAGCAAACAGGGTCTCCTGTGATGTCACTGACCAAATTTGGCCATATCCATATTTGGCTCATGATGTCAACGAGGAAACTCTACCTCTTTGTTCACTTTTGAAGTCCACTTTTGTTGTAGAGGGCTTCTAGATTCTGATAAGCCTCATGCCCACAGACCCCCATACCTACCTGGCCAGGGTTGTAGGGAAAAGGCCCTTTTCCTCATGAACAAGTGTACAAGATGAATTGCCAAAGGCATACCGCCACCAACGTACCTTCTCAATCTTGAATGTGTGAGGCCTATTATGGTTTGGGAAGGGGATGGGGGTAGACATGTACTTGTCCCTTCCTTTCCTGGTCATCCAAACTGATTTTTGGGATGGACCTCACACTTTTTCTTCTTCTTTGTATTGTTTCTGTTGTATTATTTTTCTTTGTAACTATCAATTTTGCTGTAGTAGGTGGTATACATCATACAGATGCCCCATTTCACAGGCAAGTAAAAGGCACTACCCAGGTATTTTGCATTTTTAGTGTTTCACTTAAAGCACTATTGACATCTCTGTTCTAAATATAACAGATTTTTTTAAAAAATGTTTGCTTTGGTACATGTTCCGCAGGACAGTGGCCAACCCTCAATGCCATTTGTTTGACAGTCCATTGACCATTAGCCTTATTACTGATCTTTGACATTTGTTTCCCATTGACTTCAATGGGATTTGGAAAGATTGTTCACGTCAAGATTGTTTCAATAAAGACTGTGACAAGATCATTTCAATAAAGACAATTCGTATTAATAAAATTAATAAAAATGTGGCGTTTTTACTGTAAAAATGTGTTTTATAATTAAGTCATTTTTGTCTTTCACATTTTATCAATTTAAATACTAATTTTAAATTCCACCTCTAGTGGCTATCACCAAGAGAGATAGTACAGTGGTTTATGTGCAGACCCCAGATGCAGAGCAACACAGAGCGGGGGAGAAGCTCCTCCAGTCTTGTCCTTAATTCTGATGTCACATGACATAAAGGCAAGTGGAAGCCTGAGAGGACCTCTCCTCACTCAGCTCAGGTTCCGCTCTGCATCTGAGGTCTGTTAAGTGTTTTGCATGGGGAGATTTTTCCTGGAGACAGGGAAGGTGGAGACTTTTTCTGTGTGGAGAGGGAGGATGAGGGGATTTTTGCTTGGGGAGATGGCTGAATTGATTCTGGGGAGTTATCCATTTATTGTCTTGATTGCCTCTTTGCTGCCTTCATATCATCACATTAGCCCATTTGCTGTCTGTATATAGTCAAAATTTGCTGCTTGTGTAATATAGTAACTGCTCATTTGTTACCCACATATTGTAAACATTGACTGCTTGTTGCCCACATATTTTATAAGGTTGCCCATTTGTGCTTCATGTATTGTCAGGATTTCCATTTTTTTCCTACCCCTACCCCCAAAGAGGCTACTGTGGTTTAGATAAGTTCATTCCCCAAAAAAGTGCATGGCAGCCAGGCACACAGCAACAGTTCATTCACGTTGGCTCAATAAACAGTCTACGGGTTGTCTTTTTGAAAGTTTATTTGCTTGTTGAACTTGGGAGGGAATTTTGGGTGATGCGGGATACTCCAAAATGTTATGTATTGCTAGCAGAGTACACTTCTTACTCAGTAACAACAGCATAAGGATAGGTACACTGGGACAGTCTACAGTTCATGGCTGAGCACCATGAAGTAGCTTGAACACAAGTAAAGGCAGTCCTAAGACAATCTATGGTACATGGCTGGGGACCATGAAGTATCATGAGCACAAGTAAAGGCAGACTAAGACAGTCTATGGTTTATGGCTGGGGACCATGAAGTAGCGTGAACACAAGTAAAGGCACACTAAAACAGTCTATGGTTCATGGCTGGGGACCATGAAGTAGCATGAACACAAGTAAAGGCAGACAAAAACAGTCTACGGTTCATGGCCAAGGACCATAGAGTAGTTTGAGCACAGGTAGGGGCAGACCGGAACAGTCCACATTTCACGGCTGGGGACCATGAAGTAGTTTGAGTACAGGTAGATGAGGACTGGAACCATCCACAGTTCACTAATGAGGACCATGAAGTACTTTGATCACAGGTAGAGGTAGATTGGAACAGTCCATGGTACCTGCCTGAGGACCATGAAGTACTTTGAGCACAAATAAAGGCAGTCTGGAACAGTCTATAGTTCCCAGAAGGGGACCGTGAAGTAGTTTGAGCACAGGTAGAGCTAGATTAGAACAGTCCACAGTACATGGCTGGGGACCTAGAAAAGAGGTACTACTTACTGGATCCTGGTATGCAATCAGTCCATAGGTGCAGCCTCTTGCTAAAAATCCAGCATTCCATCCAAAGTGCTCCAGGGGCAAGCAAGCTGCCTTCCTCTCAGCTCACAGATCCATCCTCACAGGGGGAAAAAGACAACCTCATCAGGACTCTAGACTAATAAAGTGGTTGTACACTGAAGACATGAAATATGAACAAATCATATCCCTCTATAGTGTGTATTTGTCTCAATTAAGAGCACTATTTGTTATTTCTCTCTGGTGCTCTCTTCCTCTGCTGTTTGCATGAATTATTTCTGACAAGTTTTCCTGACACTAAGAAAAAAAAGGTGACGGGAGGGAGAAGTAGATGTAGAAAAGAGAAGAATGCTGATAGATGTGTACAACTTATGCAGGAGGACTACATCTCTGTGTATCACCAAAGGTAAGTCACTTCACTGGGTATGTGTAAGCATTTACAACCACTTTAACAGCAACCCAACAGCCATCTTGGCAAACCTCCCCAGGAATTTGGCTAGGCCTTGATCAATATTCAGGGTGGTCATTTGAATTCTCTATCCCTAAGTTCCAGAAATTTCTTCTGGAGGCAGGGAGAAGCAATCAAACTCCCAGGCTGTGAGGATCTGAACAGACCAGACCAGGGATGAACTGACAACTCATGGGGCCCCCGGGCAATAGGGGATCATGTTGCCCCTGTGTCCTTGCCCAAACCCAAAAAAGCCTATGAAAAATGTACCAGGGGCATCTCATGGGGCCCTCTACTGACCCCGGGCCCTCGGTCAGTGCCCGCGTTTCCAAATGGTCAGTCTGCCCCTGGACCAGACCCAACAATCACTGCTCCTTTAATAACAGCAGAAGCCAAAAACTGAATTTACCTAGCAGTCTCACTAGGAGCACGCTACATAAATATTGTCATGTCACAGCAATTCAGAAGACCTTCTTACTATAATGTAATTCCCTATAGGCCTGTCACTATCAAGTCATGCCACTATTATACTCATGCTTTGCTGTAGCATACTACTTGTGCCATTTTTTAAATTTGTTGCAAATTTTTTAATGGCTTTTTTAAATATACAGCATTCAGATAAAGAAAATATTCACTCTCTCCATTTCTTTTCTGATAATTGTTAGTATTAATTTAATTTCATGATTAATACTGAACATAATTTTGATATATAGAAGGTGGGGGATGTTTAGAATAGAAATCACTCTGGATGTCAAATTCAAAGCTTCCCTCTGATCAGGACTTCTTATTTGCATGCTTCTTCCAGGAAAACATGAAGGCCAACAGGTCGACATACCAACCAGGAAACTAGCATTTTTAGGATGGAGGACAGCAATGGCACCCCCCATTATTTCTCTAATGTAGGGCTTACTTTAAGGAGCACAGTTTCTGGAAAAGTTAGAACCATCCATATTTCAGCAAAACAATTATGCCTACGGCTCATCATGTAAATTTTTACTAGCTAAAATCAAGGATTACTCCACTCAGCTAGAGCGTTATCAGATCGGAAAGCTTTGGAACTAACCCCTGGCCTCCTTGCATGAAATATACAGCTGCGGGCTTGATAATTTTGACATAACTGGTCCTGGGCCATCATTAAACCCATCAAGTCTCTAAAGGAGAGTTGGAGAGGTTAAACTGTGAAGGTGTGCTATCTGAAGAATGCCACTCTTCAAACTCCTGTGACGGCAAATGAAAAGTGCATCGCTCTCCCCCAAAATATGCACAGCTGTACATTAATTGCAGCTCTAGGACATTTTACTTAATCCTCCGTAGCAAATTTGGTCCTTTTCTTGCTCCAAGACAGAATTTAAACCAACAATAACTTTGACTCATTTTGTATTCATTTTTGCAATGTTCTGACTATGCGAATCCTTGGGCCCTGAATCGGTTGCCTGAGCATAACTAATTTGGAAGCAGCAGCCGGCTCAAAGTGTTCCTCCAAAATACACTTGTAGTTCTTTTGTGGAAGGTGATCAGTCCATGTTTGCAGTGAGTTTGACCGTTCTCTGCATTGCTTAAAGGAACAATTGTTACAATTTTTAGTTTAAATTGTAAAGTATTTCTGAAGCAATTTGTGATGCTACTTTCACATTTTAATTTGCTTGGTGTGTTTCTGATTTGGATTTCCAGATTCTACTGTAGCAAAAAGTTCCTTTACTCTCAGAGGCATTTAAAGTGGCACTAAATTCTGGTTTTAAAATAAATATCCATGTATGTATACTTTACTTAAAAAGTAGCTTCTCTTGGTCTAATGCAGGCCATAGACGGTTCGTTTATCGGCCGATTTTTTGTCCGCAAAAATAATCAGCCGATTTTCGCACTGTTAGTGGGGCAATGTCATTGGCCGATTTTTGCAGTTCCTCCTCATTTCTTTTATCGGTCATGCTGGAAAATGTGTGAAAAATGGGCGATTTTTGCAATCATTGGTGGCAACAGAACGACCGATGTTTTGTTTTTCGGCCCAAAAAATCGGCCAATAAACGAACCATCTATGGCCTGCATAAGTCTCCTCGAAATCTCCAGATTCCTTTTTTGGCAGCTGTGATCTGACTTCCTGTAATGAGGTTGCTACATTAATTTCCCATGGTACCCTTGTATATAGTGTAGCACCCTCCTAGTGTAGAGTAGGCTAGCAGGTAAATTTAGTTAGCTCCACTGTAATTGGTTAGGTCTGCTCAGTGTCTCACAGGCTGCTCTGTTACTTTTCCCTGTATTCTAGAGGACTCTAGGATCATAGTGGGAGGAAGAACAGGGCATGCAGCATGAATATTTATGGGACTCTGGCCAATCCTGTGGAAATGTGCCCAGTAGGTGCCCAGCCTGAGGCCTGAGCAGCACGGTACAGAGTTCATGGGCCCAATCCTGCAGGAGGAGACCCCTGTGCAGGGGGCTTTGCTCCTGACAAACTTCTAGCAGAATCCATCAGGAGGACACTGAGATGCCAGATAGACTAAGCTGGGGGGGGGGGGGGGGTATTCGCAAGCTTGAATCTGGGGATCAGGATCAGGTTGTGTCTGGAGAAGCTCACTGATCAGAGCCAGGAAGAAGTTGGTGGGAAAGAATCCAGCTGTCCTATGGTGGTGTGAGTCTACATCTCCCACACTAGGAAGAGCCTGGTGGATATCGGCAGGAGGCAACCATCAGCATAGAGATCCAATGGGACATTCCTTTTTGTACAGTGCGGCAAGAAAGTTGGGAAGTCCAAAAGATATTTAGTTCTACAGTTTATTGGAGTATCCCATGCTCCCTCACCCTATCCAAGTTCACCGTTCCCAATAAAAAAAGGAAACCCCTAGACTGTTCTTTGGAACCAGTGGAAGAGTGAAGAAAATGCTATGTGCCAGCAGCTCTTTATGGGGTGCACTACAGTAGAAACCTAGCCACCCTTTCTTGCTCACTCCTGAAATGGATTAGGGACTATGGACTATGGTATTTGTAGTGTGCGTAGAGTGGTACACAAGGAGGCAGAAAAACACAGTAAGAAACAATTTCCTGAAAAATAAATTACAGGTCCATTAAGCAGTGGATGTGTATAGATTATTTTTGGAGAACAAGAATATCACTTAGAATCACTTTAACCTCCCTGGCGGCATGATTATTTCAGTTTTTTTGGTGCTGAAAGCGGTCCCATTATTTTGCATGGAAATTTGGCGTTTTATATTGTAGGCCTGTAATTCTTAGGAATAACTCACTGAAATCTGTCCGAACAAGAGTCTAGTAAACATCCCGGGTAGGATAAACCTTGAAACACGAAATCATAAATTATAATTTAATAAATAATCATAAAAAATAATTATATAATAATAAATTTAATTCAATAATATAATCAAACCAAAAACACTGAAATTTGAAATATAGCGCCAAGTTCACACATCACTGAGCAAAGTCGCAAAATTGTTTTCAGTGTCTGATGACGAATTTCCCCACGAATCATTATCACTCAATTCTGCAAGTGGTTCTAATTTACTATCGCTGTTCTCTAGCCGGTCTAAAACCGCTTTTGACCTAAAGAGACGCTTTTAGGACGCCATGGACGTTTCTCAGTTTCCAGGCAATAAGAACAGTAAAAATGCAGGCAGGGCACAGGACAAAGCACTCGGGACAAAATGTATGTGAAATGGTTTGATACAGTAATGTTTTACTATGTGATTTTAGTGAATGTCACTTTTTTGTCATTTTCAAATTTCCCACCGTTCCGTCCCCCGTACTTCCCGACGCTCGCAGGGGACGGAACCGAGAAGACAGATGCCGGCATCCGCCGGATTACATTGCCGGGGACACTGCAGGAGGGACATTGCTGAAGCGCAGGACAAGGTAAGTGATCGAGGGATCCCGGAGCAGCGCCGCATGGTAAGCCCGAGTGTAGCTCGGAGTTACCGCTTGTGGTGCTGAAGCTTTACCCCGAGCTACACTCGGGAATACCGCCAGGGAGGTTAAAGCTGAACTGTGGGAACGTAATACTGTACATTATTTTCAGTAGTTCTGTTCCTTTAGTACATTAAAGCTATTGTTTATTTATTTATTTTTTATTAAACTTGTACAGTTTCGCCTGAACTCACCTTTTATGCCCAGTGACGTTGTTGCTGCAAACAGGCATACATTCTACTATGGCTGGGCACCTTAAAGGAGGGATCTCAGAAGCTGCGGCATCCCTTCCTGTGTTTGGTGCTGCTTCTTGACACTACAATTCCTATCTTATTCCCATCATGCAATGGGGATTAGTGTACAGAATGAGTGTGCATGCTGGCATGACAGAACAGGAGACTTCCAACCTAATAGTCAAAGTATGAGGTCATGGGAGGTGGAACAAACCAGAAGACTCCTGGTTTGTCAACAAATGATGCAATTACAGTGGGTGGTTCAGACTGTGAATCTGAAAGTCAACTACAGGGGGCACTGGAGGAAAGGAGATATAATATCTACATATGGAAAGACTTATTTACAGTAAGTGCTGTGAAAATGTGGAATAGTCTTCCTCAAGAACTAGTTCTGGCCAGCTCAGCTAATTAAAAATATTCCTATATGCACAAAATATAACATAAAATTCTAAATGTTAACATTTGTAGGTCATAACACCAAGAATTATTGATCAAGGGAATATCCAATTGTCTTTTGGAGGGGTTTTTTTTTTTACCCCCGCTGGAGCAAATTGGACTGTTCTTCATATGTTTTTTTTTGCTTCCCTCTGGCTCAGCTGTGGGTTTAGGATTTTGTATGTAGTGCTACCCCTGCAGCAGTCACTGTGTTTTGGCTTAAGCTCGGCACAGCAAGGCAAAACGCATTTTCCAAAGTCATCCAAAGTCAGTAAACAGTCCATGAGCTTGGCTTTGAACCTTCTTCAGACCCCAAGTGAACCTTCTTCATACCCCAAATGAAAATCTTGTCCACCTGGTTGTCGCGAAGAATAGTCCAGGGCAAGAGATTTCGAGACATATAGGAAAACATATTCCCAGGGAGAATTAGTTGGGTATTGCACCTGACTGCCCTCTCCCTTTTAGACCCAGGGGGTGTAGAGGTACTCATAATTTCCTGTTCCTGTAAAGGTGAACTTGCTTTCAGGCCTTACGCTGGGCTGACTTCTTCCCCTGCTGACAGGCTGTCCTTTCCTGTAGACTGCAGAACAGTGGAGGTCCCTCTTTGCAGCAACCAGCCTGTAGGTAGACCTTTCTCCTCCAGTGCCCCCTTCCAGGATTCACACACCAGTAGAACTTTCTCATTCCTTCTTCCTGACCCCCTGCTGTCATGGCTCTCTCATACTTAATGGTTGACCTACCCACCATTCAAAGCATCCTGCCTGGGATTGGCCAGGCTCCCATAAATATGCAGATCAGTACCTCCCCACCTCTGCCTACTGGCTTTTAGAAACTTCTCGAAGCCTCTAGAGCAGGGGGAGGAACTAGAGGACTGACGTATAGAGCCCTCCAGCCCTAACCTAAAGTAACCTTGCTGACTTACACCTAGGGTGACTCACACCCAGGCTTCTAGAAAGCCTGCAACTATCTACACTAGAGGACGTTACATGTATATGGAGGTTTTTCTTTTCTTTTTCTTTTTTTACTGGTTGAACCAACTAGATTTGTGTCTTTTTTCCAACCTAACTACTGTATGTAACTATGTATAGTGAGGTAACACAAATACATCACAGTTCTCAGCCAGGGGCGGACTGACCATTTGGAAACTTGGGCACCACCCGAGGGCCCGGGGTCAGTAGGGGGCCCCATGAGATGCCCCTGGTACCTTTTTCATAGGCTTTTTTGAGTTTGGGCAAGGACACAGGGGCCCCATGATCCCCTATTGCCCAGGGGCCCCATGAGTTGTCAGTTCGCCCCTGTTCTCAGCATAAAAATACACAGGGAAGTTACAAGACTGGTGGCTGGGAGAATAGAGGGCATTGCGACCACCGGTCCTATGAAACGGATGTTAAGAGACCTTTTGAAGAATAAAAGAAGTCTTATTTTATCAGTGTCTGGATATCTATGCATGCAAACAAGAAGAACGTCTTTAAAGGTAAGAAAGCACTTTAAAAGTTAAATATAATTTATGAGCTCCAGGTTAACAGTTAAATTCAGTATTCAATAGAAATAATTGAGCTTTTTTTACCTGCCAAAGGATTTTTGTTCCTGTCCATCCAGTCCTGAGATTTACACAGCGTGACTTTCTCTCTTGCACTTAAACAGAATGGTGGCTGGCCAGCAACTCATGCCATTAGCATACTTGTACATTACGGCAGATTAACCTCTGTGTCTGCCATTTTACAGGTTTGACAGTTCGCCACTCCATCTGCCACCACCACCACCACCATCTTCTGGGTTTGGTACCCCTCTTTAAATCATCTTGGGGCCATTGATGCTGTAGCTCCTGTGCTGAAGTTACATCATCCTAGCTTCATCTGCCAGGGAATGTGCCGTGAGCATGCACAGTGAATGCACATAGGACAGGTAGATTACTGCTCTGCCAGCAGTCTATGATTGGATAGTGAAGGAACCGCAACAAACTGAGTAGGTCATCTATAACTAAACTGCAGAGAACGGGGACAGATTTATTTAAAATAAATTCTTTATTTAAATAAGGCAACAAGGAATACCATGAGATGATTACAAGACATATCAAGTCAGGTTAGTTTGTTCATGATCGAAAAGACAAGTTAGGAGCTCACTGGATTTCTGGCAGGATCAACTGGTATTTTTTTTCACCCTTATCAAACAGATATAACATAACACTTTCTCTGGGATATTTAACAGACTAAATGAAGAAAATATGAGTAGATTATTACTGAGATTTACATACATGTTAAGGCACCACTGAACCTATTCTGCTTTATTTTTTCTTCTGAAGCTTTGAATTAGTGTACACACCAGTAAAGCCGGCTCCTACATTTTCCTCTTCTAGACACAATTAGGCTTTTTCTGTGGTTTGAAATATTGCTACGTGTATCATTTTGTATTCAGTCTAGTCCCCCTGTCAAATCACTCATCTGTCAGCCATGAACACCTGGATACTTACCTGCAACATAGATGGAAGATGAGTCATTAGGTTTGCCCAGAGCCGAGTACACTAGATGCTTCCCGATCTTGGCATATTTATCAGCCAGTGTACATAATTCTGTTAGTAGATTAGTGCTTAAATCTGGGCTAATCTAATGTTATGCTTATTTGCTTTAATAATCATGGGAATGCCAGAACAAAAGTGTTTAGTTTAGTTTAGTCCGGATTTTTTTGGCTAGTAGTGAATAGCAGTGCATTGTAATGAAATATTGAAGTCAGTAAATTCAATGAATTGAATGAATTGCTCTTACTGTGCATTCAACATTATATGTCATTATTATGTAGTCCTGCCTCCTTAGGAGTTGCTGAAAATTTGGGTCCCCCTATAATCTTGCACAGCTAGACAACACGCATTCCTCACAGACTTGCACCCGGGAGACAGTAACAAGTCCTTGAGCTTGTTTTGGGTTTAGAACTTGGATGGGGTGAGGGGTGTATGGGATGCCCAAGAGAACTGCAACTGAGGACAACTTCTTGGAAATATGTACAAGTTTTTACACTGCAAAATTCTCTTCTTGAAGACCTCTTCAGCCTCTCCTAGCATACCACCCCTGACAACAGAAACTGGTCCAAGGGGTGTAGGATCCTGGTCCTATGAGCTGGTGGGTTGGTAGCTGCTTTCAGGCCTTCCTCTGGGCTGGCTTCTTTCCTGCTGCACAGGTGGAACTTGCTCTGGGGGCCAATGAGGTCTGAGCTTTCTTCTTATCCAGCACCACTGCCTGGAGGTAAGCCCCTTCCCAACTGGGCCCCCTCTCAGGTTCCTGCACCTCAACCTTCTCATTTCATCTTCCACCCAAACTCTCCTGCTGCTGAGCAGGCTCTATCACATCCTGCACCTCAACCTTCTCATTTCATCATCCACCCAAACTCTCTTGCTGCTGAGCAGGCTCTACCACATCCTGCACCTCAACCTTCTCATTCCATCTTCCACCCGAACTCTCCTGCTGCTGAGCAGGCTCTATAGCATTGAAGGGCTGCCTTGGCCTCATGCTAAGCCTCATGCTTGGGGATTGGCCAGGGTCCCCTAAGTGTGCAGGCCAGTCTCTCCTCACCCCAGCCTACTGCTTCTAGAATCTTCTCCAAGATTCTAGAGCAGGGGGAGTTATCAGGGAACTAACCTGCAGAGTCTCTCAGCCCTGAGCTGAATTTAATCCTGCTAACTATTACACCCAGGCTGCTACTCAGCCCTCCTTACTAAAAATTGAACTCGAGCCCCCCTGGCTATCTAGAGGGGCACTGCAATATATTTATATTGTTAAATAGTAAATGCCTGGTTGACGGTGAAATGTCCCTCTACTTCCTTATTCAGAGTGGGAAAACTATTCCTCCATCTTCAGCGTTGCCACTCTCACTGCGCTTGCTCCAATGAGAGTAAATGTGGTTTTGCTGTGAGCTTGATTGGTACATGAAAAAGCACATCGCCATCATCCCTTTATAGGCACCATTCCTCCCTGCTGGTCATGGGATGTTGCAGGCATTAGCGACATAATCTGCTTTAGAAGCAGGTTTTATAGAGCGTAATCAAGCATCTGATCAGCCGATTGCACCACTAAATTCTGCGCACCCAGTGGCCAGCAGGGATGAGCATGCATGTCTAGAGGGATGCCAGGGATATGTTCTTTCATATAATGTTCAGACTCAAGCTTCATCACAGGCTAAAACTGATCTCTGCCCCTATGTGTTGAATTCCTCCTGAAAAATAGCAGTGCGCTTCCTGTGCCTAGTCTGTTGTGTGACTCATAGTTGTATATTTGCATCCTAAGACTGCTAGTCTTAAAGTAGTTCTAAAGCTAAAATACTTTTTTACTTTAATGCTGCCTCAATGTTTTAGGACTTGATGCGCCCCCTCTAAATACTTTCCTCTCTCCTGGATCAATCCAGAGCTGTGTCTGCCTGAAGTCTTTTCTCCTCTGTCCCTCTTCACACAGGGACTGAGAGACCACAGTGGGAGCCATTGGCTTCTGCTGCTGTCAGTCAAATTCAGAGAGGAGGGAGTGGGAGGAGGGGCCAAACTGCATTGTGTGTGTCAATAGACGCACACAGCCTAGGTCGAACCTGCGCATCTGCCCCTATAGCAAATGTTTTCTATGGGGGCACACACAGAAAAGGAGGAGCCAAGAGTGCTGGTGGGAGACCCCAGAAGAGAAGAATTTGGGCTGTTCTGTGTGATAGAACCATTTCAAGCCAGCCATACATGAATAGATTTCTCTATCTATGCTAAACGGGTTGCATACAGGAACTTACTACAATGCATAAGAATAACATTGCATTGGGGGAAAAAAAAGAAGAAAAAATAAAGTACTGCAATGCATGTTATCAAAACATTGCAGCACAGCCTGCATTACAACACATGCCAATCTGCACACCAACATGGGGCATTATGCACACAATAACAAATACGCTGTGGTGTGAATTGAACCTAAGCATTGAACCTAAGCATTTCCCATTTAACAGTTTTACTATAAAACCACCCCATAGTATCTAAAATGTATGTTCCCTTTCTTCGCTAGTCACTCGGTTCCCCAAAGAAGAATTGCTATTTAATGTGGCCTAATGAACCTGCAAAAAAGAGGTCTTACCTGCAGGCAATAATAGTCTTACTTGTTTGGCAGCCCATATCTTGAAAAGTAATTATCTGACTGGTTGTACAAGTCAAATACTTATTCCCCCCGTTGCATGTAATGGTTCCTTCTGCTGGCTTGCACACCCTGTGGTGGCAGCAGAAACCACTGAGTGCAGTAGGGGTAGCAGTAATTCAACCAAAACGAAGGAGAAGCAAATCTGCAGCACTTCATAACAAGTGCCACTGGAAAGGTAAGCATATTTCCTCTTCTTTTGGCAGATATTGACATTTGCTGTTTCGACCCTGTAATTAAAAGCTCAGCTGAAGTTCTGAATCAATTCCACATGTTTGAGCCATGTGACATCACTGGACCTGTCAGGTGGGAGCAGTAGTGGTGAAAGAAATGGGACTGTATGCGGGGCGGGAGGGGGGGTAATAAAGTGAACCTGTTGCAAAGTTTAGAATTTAATAAAACTTCAGCTGATTTTTCTAGATCTATTGACCCGCATTTACATTAGCTTTTGTATCAGTATGTTCTTACCAAGAAATTAAGTTCATTTCCCCCGCCACCAATCAGCATTAGACCTTGAACGTGTACATCTGATTGGTGGCAGTGGGGAAATAAATCTAGTTCTTATTAAGAAGACAGTGATACACACGGCCCTGTAAGGCATGGCCACTAATAAAGAGTACAGATTAGACTTCATTTGGGAACACTGCTGTAAGGTTGACCTCAAAAAGCATGGTGTTATGGATTTTAGTTTCCTTGTACAGCTCTGTATCTTTTTAATAAACCTGAGTACTGATGAGCTCCTATCATGTGTTTCCAGACACACTTACGGTTTTTTTTCTAAATTGTGAACACGTACCCCAGTGAAATTTCATTTTAATCTCTACAGGTGACCTGGAATGTAATCTTTCTACTTGCACTGAGATAAGAATAAATGGAATTCTCTTGATTAGAAGTCAAATTCTAAAGAGAAGCATGTGGATACATTAACATACATTATTACATTTACTAGCCTACATAGTCAAACTGATGCAGTTCTTAAAGGACTAATTCACCCAAATGTGAAGTTTCATCAGGTTGGCATTGATAGTTTTTGAAAAATAGAAAGATGCTCTACTCCAAGCTTACTCCTAAACTAGCATTCCCTGTAACTAGCAATGAGCCGAACTGCACAGGCCAACTTCTGTGAACTCCATAGTTCAGATGCCTAATCCAAAACCCTTTTAAATCAATAAGATCCAAATCTGCCAAATCAAAAACACCCATTTTCTGGTCTAATAGGCAAAGGTTATCAAAAAAATTGTATGGGGGTGGGCAGTGCTCTGGGGCAGAAAGTGGTGATTATTTAAAGCACTGACATTTACAAAGGAAAAATACTTATAAATTGTTAGCAAATTACATTTCCCTTCTGGCTTCTATTATTAATAAAAAAGAGCCCCCCAAAATATTTGTGAGACTTTTAGAGGCGGCTGTGTGACTTTGTTATACTGGCATTAAGAGGTCATTTGTTGGCAATTTAAAGTAGGACTATGGATAAAGTAAGGGAGGGTTATAGCCCTTGTCATTTTTTTTTTCTGCCATCTGCGTCCCATTGGGGATATTTCTCTTCACTTCCAGTCCCATAACCAAAACATAAATTCAGAGAAAATCCCTGCACATAAGGAAAACTCTTGGGCCCCCCAAGTCAACAGAACTAGTGTCCCATTTGGAAAATTTCCCCTCTATTACATTTCTGGGGACAACCTAAAATTTGGGATTTTTGTTTACTTTCACTTTCAATGATAACAGTAAACAGGACAAATCTCCCAAATGGGGGCACAGCCAGCAATAAAAACCTTATGTGTGCTCTAATCCATTTCCACTCTGTCCAGAACTAAAAAAAAAGTTTTGCTTTTAGTCATACTTTAAACAGCATCATTTTGCTGTAGCACTTCCTACAGCAAGGATGAAAAAAAAAATTCATGGAGTCCTCCCAAAAGGCATACCAGACCCATTGAGTGAACCAATCCTGTAATAGCTTGTCTGGGGTGCCTTTTTTGGCACACCCTTGCAAGTCCTTCTTCTCCAATTGTTTCCATAGTTTTTTGAGGGCTACAGGAAAGTGTATGAGGCTCTTGTCTTCTAGTTGCCTGCAGATGAAAAATCTGCATCTTGTATCAGGAAAGGTTACATTCTCCCCAAACAGGCCTTCTAACCCTGACAAAATTTTCTCAAGACTGAAACACTCATCCTCTGCGAGTACCATGACTGCTAGTTCTTCAATCAATATGGTGGGCACCTAATAGAGGCAGGCAGCACTCTCCAGTCTCTCCCACTCTGTTAGTGAGATATAGGACTCGTTGAAATGGGCACCAGAGCTAACGCTGCTCCCAGTAGCGTCCATATTTGTGGGCCACGAGCTGTGCAAGGCTGCACAGGCACCAAGGGAAGAACGGAGCCTGCCAGTTACAGTCCCGATGGTGGCAGCTGTCCCCGGGACTATGCCTGGTAACCCAGATGGAGAAAACTTCCAGAAAGTATCACCTATGGCTTGGGTGGTGAGTGAACCGTTACACAGCTACACGAAAAGGCGTATACTCGCCACTCTATACATACATGCAAGAATACATATAGATTGACTGTACATTTGTCATCAATTTATTGCAGGATGGGGACAATATGATTCACTATCCAGGTGCAAGGCACCATTTACACACTACAAAAGACGGAGGATCCAGCAGGTTTCATACTACCATCTATATCAAGGTGGTCTATAGCCCGCACGTTGCGGTGAAGAAACCCCTTGAAGCAGGGCCCTGCCATCTTTATCATCTTTATAATAAGGATATCAACAGTGATTCTTTCATGACTGACTCTGCATCTAGATATATATGGGCATGTCCATTGTGAATTTGTACATGTTCACCACTCACTCATGCCCTGAATAGGGGCCACATTGCTATCATCCTGTCATTATAGGAGCATCCGTATCCCCACATATTTTTTCAATTTTTCACCCACATTGCTTTGATTGGGTTATGGGTAATTTTGTTATTAACCAATTCAATACCGGGAAATTTTACACCTTCCTGCCCAGGCCAGTTTTCAGGTTTCAGCGCTCTCACACTTTGAATGACAATTGCGCAGTCATACAACATTGTACCCAAACTAAAATTTTATAATTTTCTTCACACAACTAGAGCTTTTTTTTGGTGGTAGTTAATCACTGCCGGGGTTTTTATTTTTTGCTAAATTAACAAAAAAAGACCAAAAATTTTGAAAAAAACACATGTTTTTCTTTGTTTCTGTTATAGAAGTTTGCAAATAAATAATTGTTCTTCATAAATTTAGGCCAAGATGTATTCTGCTACATGTCTTTGGTGAAAATAACCCAAATTAGGATGTATTATTTAGTTTGCAGGAAAGTTATAGAGTTCACAAACTATGGTATAGATCTGAATATTGATCAATCCTGAAGTACTGACAGCCAATCTAATTTCTTGAGGTCCAAGAATGTCAGAACAGTACAGATATCCCCCAAATGACCCCTTTTTGCAGAGTAGACAGTCAGACGTACTTCATAAGAGGCATGGCGAGTTTTTTGAAGTTGCATTTTTTTTGTCATAATTTTTCGGAAAATGAAAAAATAAAAAAAATTTGTTTCAATATTTTTTTTTTACATATTGTCACCAGTGCAGTACAGCGTCATCATATAACTGGCATGGCGGTGAACAGGGACACTGACTGGTGACAGTATGAAAAAAAAAAAAATATTTTTTTTTTATTTTTGTATTATTTTTTTATTTTTTATTAAATTTTTTTTCTTTTTTTTAAGATTTCTTTTTCATATTTCACTATGTCCAAAGTAGTACAATGTTACCACAGTAACATTGTACTACTTTGGGGAAGTGATCAGTATTTTTTTTTTTTTTACACAGTTTGCTTATAGCAAAGAATTACTTTGCTATAAGCAAGCATTTACCTAAATGACATCGATTCATTCAAGGTTTTTTTTTTTTTTTTTGTGCTTAGCTGTGATTTGGCCACAGCTAATCACATGACATGTGCATGTGATTAGCAGTGACCATTCACAGCTAGGCACTAGTATACAATGGATGGCATGAATGACGCCGTCCATTGTATACAACTGTCATGTGACCTGCTGTGATTGGTCACAGCAGGTCACATGGTACCGGCAACGGGGGCCGATGCTCAGATCTGTCATCGGCCGTGTTCGAGGTACACGGCCGGTGACAGATCGCGCCACTGCGCGGCTCTGCAGGAGCGCAATCTGCGCATGTGCGGGAGGACGCCATATGGCGTCCACCCGGAACGCTGATGACATTTGCCGGCCGCCATTCGGCCATAGGGTGGGCGACAAATGGTTAATATATGGTGCCTGCTATAAGCCATTATTGCATAGCATTGTATTATACATTATATACCTGACAGTACAATTTTTTGACACAGCCCCTACTGGTGGTGTAACCAATGTGTTGGTGCTGCAAATGTACTAGACAGGTTTCTGTCATTACATATGCAGCACATTAAGATAAAGACCGGTCTTGATGTTGTTTTTATGTGATTTTAGGTCTTATTGTATTATCTCATACTGAGGTGATGGTGAACCAGGGTATTTACCCTATTGTCTATAATCATTGTGTAATAAAGCATAATTTTTGGGAACTACTCTGAGTATCGCATTCTGTCCATGATGTAACCACTTTTTTGTGAATCTCTTTTTACAACCCCCCCTTTTTTTGTATGCATGTTTTTTGGTTACTGGGCAGAAACCATATATTGGGTGATACAGCATATTACTGAACCTCTACTCTTTCTTATTCTTTGTGCCATGGTGGCCCCTGTTCCCCTGTCCATGCCAGTTACTGAGTGGGCATATCCTGCTAACTTATAGCAAGTGTTGGTGGATTCCAGACTCGTGGTCCAAAGAAGAAGAGAACCCACATGGAGACTGGTTGATGCAGCAAAGTGTATTAACATGATAATGTTTTAGGAGAACAACAAACTCCGTAGCCACACAGAACAGGAACACTTACAATGAACCAGGCAAAGAATTGCAATGCACATTGTAGGCACCTGACAACATCTGATAGAGGAGGTGCCTGGAAGGCAGACCACAACAGGCTAAAGTCCAAGCCACAGGAACCTGAACATATGCTAATGTGACTTTCTAGCCAGCAGGTGATCTGTCCCTGACCTATCCACTATGCAGAATACTCTCCAGCCCAAAGGGGACAGTGCTTTTTATAAGCACTGCTCTAATTAAAAATGACTTCTGGGTCAATCAGGGCAGCATCATCCAATCGGACAACTGCTCCCCTGATGACGCCTATGGAGGCCTCGGAGGAACCTTGCTCCCCCTTGTCCTCCACTCTCTCTGCGCCAAACAGCACCACTACATCTTCCTACAAATCATAACAAGATAAAAAATGAATAGCCCATTAAAATATAATATAACAAAACCCTCCTTTACTGCAATATTCAGATTAGATCCAGAGACTTCTCCAGAAGTACATTTCTGCTGCAAAATCTTCTCAGTTTGATGGTCAGCATCATTGAACCCACTTCCTCTGAGTTTAGGTCATCCTGGTCCATTCCCAGTTGGTGACTGGACAGTGAAAGAAGAAGCAGCACAGTTTTTAGCTCATCTCTTTGTCTCTCTGCTCTTTCCTTCTATCAGTATGCTTCTTGTCAGCGCATGCACTAACTAGCTCCTTGTACTGCTTCTGCCTCTCACACTCCAGCTCTGCTGTACAGGGACTTCAAGAAGCTGATCCCGGGTCTAGTTCAGGTACTTACACTGCTTGTATTTTAAAAATAAATGTAATCATATAATAATGATCACAGAGCCACATTAATTTGTGTCTATTGTATACGCCTAGATTTCAGTTTAAAATGAAAATGAATGTTCCAGCTTTAATTTTTTTTTTTCATCACAAACACTGAAACATTCCCTCCTGCCGCACAGTGTCAGGTTATCACACAAAGTAACTGACTTATTACATTAATTGCAGATGGTATTAAACTACTCACTGAGGTCCAAAACAATTAACACCCAACCTCTTCTGGTGTAATACAAGATACTCCGGGGGTCTGAGCACAACTGCCTTATAAACAGATGAGGAGGTTTAGTTTGCTGTAACAACTAGTCTTGTTGTTATGTTGCATGTTGGTATAGCTTTTTCTAAAGCATTACATTTGATGATAATTTTTTCATTAGAGTCAGAATTGTAGAATATAATTTCCAAAAGGTTTGGACACCCCGAAAATTAATTTTGTGGCCCCACTGGCAGTCATGAATGCCTTTTTGCACCTATGCTCAGTTTGCTGCCATTGCTTACCTTCCTCTCAATAAAAGCTAGTTGACTGGCTATTAGGCTGAACCGGTAGCTTTAAAATGTATGTAAATGCTAACAATGAACTTTCCTTATTTGCCCCCTTTTGGTCTGATAAATACACCATCGGAATTAATTTTGTTATATCTGTTTAATAAGTTCAAAAAATACCTGTTGATCTTGTCTGATATTGAGAGTTGTTCTGTGTCCTATGCATTTCCTGTGTTCTCTCAAGGAAGGTGATTTGCCCTTCAAAGTCTTATCTTGGAATATGGAACAATTAGCCTCTATGTCAGCCTTTCTCAAACATTTTAATACAGGGGAACCCTTGAAATAATTTTCAGGTCTGAAACTCCTGCTTTATGAAAAAAAAATTGTTCCAAAGTATTACTTATAAAATGGAATATATAATAGTAATGTAGCACCATCTAGTGTGCATAGTTCATTAAGTGTAGTTAGAGGCTTGCTATAAGCCTGGGTGTGAGTCAAAGGGTTTCTTCAGGCCAGGCTGGAGGGCTCTACAGGTCAGTCTTCTGGTACCTCCCCCTGTTCTAGAAGCTTGGAGAAGCTTCTAGAAGCCAGTATGCAAAGGCAAGGAAGGGTTGATTTGCATATTTATTATCGTATTTATGGTCATCTGAGCAATCCCTGGTAGTAGGCCTGGCACTGTGGCAGGCTGACCCATAAATATGACAGAGCTTGGACAGCGGGGGAGTTGGGTGGAAGATAGGTTGCTGAGGTGCTGCTGTGTAGCCTGGGAGGGGGCCACAAAGAAGGAGGGTTCTGCCTCCAGGCTGGAGGTTGGAGGAAGAAGGAAAGCTGAAAGAGGGAGCACCACTGCCCTGCAATCCAGTGCAGTATGCCAGAGAAGGAAGTTGTCCCCATTTTTGTCATTCTTCAAGTCAAGTTGGGCATCCCATATACACATTTTCTTTATTCAAGTTGAAATCCCTAATAAATACAAAAAAAAACAAAAAAAAACTGTTTCTTTGTATCTGGATACAAGTTGGAAAAATGCATGTTGGAATAAGGGGAATAAGCCTGTGGCTCTCAATGATGTAGCACTACAATAATAATCATGGCCAGATAAGAGACACCAATGGTGAAAACTGTAGTTCCCCTTACACTGGTGGTCAATTAAAAAGTGCCTTTGTATAACGATTGGTGTAGTGGTCCCATATATTGGTGGCCAATGGGAGAAGCGGCACTTACATTAATGGTTATTGGAAGAAGGACACTCTTAGGCAAGCCATAGATTAATCAATTTTCTTTCCTTCCAGCATGGGTGGAAGGAAAGAAAATTGCTCAATTCCCCCATCAACACAGTCAGTGTTGATAGGGGAATCTCTAACACAGTGCATTTGAGTTCTGCCAGATGGGAGCCTTCCTGGCTGGCAGAATACAATGATGACTGTGTACAGCTATAGACGTGAGCAGTAATCGCATGCTAAAAATTTGACAGGCCGGATCAACTTGGATACAATCAGCCTGCTCATAGATGGATTGAATCTTGGTCAGTCCCTGCTGAACTGGTCGAGATGTGATCTATCTATGGCCAGATTGATCAGTGGGAAAAATACCCCCCTTACAAACAGCTAAGAAGATAATCAATATCAGTGGTTATTGGGAGTTAGAAACTCTTGATTGCTCAATGAATCTGGAGCAACCTTATAAGGAACCAGAGGGTTCCACAGAAACCTGGTTGAAAAACCCTGCTCTATGTTTTTTTTAGATGAGGACAGTGGGAGGCTTTTAGTTGTTAAAGCTGAAGTTTAGGTATGGATATTTTTTACCTAGTTACATTGGTCCAAACCTGTAGGATCCCCATGCAAGCTGGAAATCAATGTAGTAGGCCACCAGTAGCTTCCAGGTTTCACAGGTATGAATATAGATACCTAGATTGGGCCAAACTGGATCACTGCAACTGTATGTAAAAATTGCTATACCTTGAATTCATATGCAATTCCAAATTACTTATCATATTACCATGGTTGCATACCTACAGTTGGGATGTCATTACATCGACTTGATACTGTGTATGAATAGTGCTAATAAGAGCTGTTAATCTCTATATGTTAATTGTTAATGCAAAATACATATATTAGTAGTGGTTTGGGAAGGATCAATATCTGTTGCATTTGAGTTCAATGTTATGCAATGTTGGAAGGTAAAATATATGATATTTCTTAGTTATGACATCATTATTTAAGGCTAAGGTATATGCGCCAGGTTAGGTCTATTGCAGCAAACATTTTGTACAATTTTAGGTGCATTTTATATTACATATTATAGAGTAGGATAGAGTTTAAGGTTTGGTCTGAACACAAGTTTAGACCAAACCTTGGCTGTTTGAGCATTTGCAAGAACACCAGATCATTAGCCCATTCAGAGGGGAGCTAAATGCTGTGTTTAATAGTTGTATACATTGCAGCTTTTTCCTGTCAATGATTGTTAAGGGTGCTGGTGGGTGCAAATACTGCCATGTCCTTAAAAAACAGTGAAATCACTGGTCCTATTCACTTACATGGCCAGGAATCCCTGTGAATTGCCAAGTAAGCAACTGAGTTGGGATAGTTGTAAAAGAAAGGTATGGGAGTTCCCACATAATTCATACCAGGCCCTTCAGGTTTGGTATGAATTGTAAGGGGGACCGAAGGCAAAAAAAAAAAAAACACAAAAAGCAAAAAATGTATGAGGTTCCCCTCTAAATTTTAAACCAGGCCCTTCGGTTTGGTATGGATTTTAAGGGGGAACAGCATGCAAAAAACAAGAAAAACAGTTTTCCCCAATCTGAGCATGCAGCTTGGTCAACCAGGAAAGGGAAGGATAAGTGTGCGTTCCCTTCTCCTCCTGGACCAGACCAGGTCACTCCCTGGAAAAGCACCTTGTCCCCATGTTGATGAGGATCTGGTGGTTGTGGGGATCCACGGACAAGGGGCTAATCGGAACCCGGACTAGGGGCTAATCGGAACCCGGACTAGGGGCTAATCGGAACCCGGAAGCCTCCTTTGACAATCAGGGGGCACTTAGATACTGCCCACCCATGTGATTGAGTAAGGGATAAATAGTACCCCTACTCATTCACACACACGAAAAAAGAAAGTGTAAATAAGAACACACATACAATACACAATATTTGACAACTTTAATTAAACAAATATGTCCCACAATGTATATTAACCATCAATCATGTGTCCCACAATATTGCATTTTGAACAACCATTGAATAAATAAGCATTTTCTGTACTTGCAGAATCTTCAAAGGGATAAAATGAATTGTGCATGTATTGCAGAGATGTACAAAATATTTATGTATTTATTTTTTGCTTGTAAGTCGATCTAAATTCTAACTGAATGATATTTAGTTTGCAAAATACTGTGTATCATCAACAGTTGCCTATTTTAAATGATAAAATACTTGTTTTTCATTTTTTTCATCCTTTGTTGCATCAGAAGGTCTTGGGAGGAGCATGTAGGCAGGGGCCTCTGTGCAAGAACCCATTTGGGAAGACTCCAAGTCACACAACAGCTCCTGTTAGCTAAAACTTCTATAGGCATGGTTAGCAATGGAGTAGAAGCACACGCAGTTCAAGGCACTTAAAAGGAACAGTTTATCGCAGCTCTATAACAAATTTGAGAAATATGTTACCAAACGATGGCTTCTACTGGAGGGGTGATGGAACAGGAAAATTCCCACTGCACTCACCATTGAAGAGATTTCCAAAGGTTCTGCAATTCCCAACGTGTCCCTCACCTTGTCTCTTCTTGTCAGGAATCTTTCCCTGAGCTAACCACTATCCCTATCCAGTGGGTTCCTTTCCCTAACCTGCCACTCCCTTAAAGGGCACCCAAATATTGTGGGGTATTTAAAGGTTCCCATGTTAAGATGGCTGCCTCAACTCTCTGCATCAAATAAGATGCCTACCTCCTTAGAGAGAAAATCAAAAGCCAAAATGGAACTTTTAAGCCACAAAATAAATGCTGTAACTTGCTTAAACTTTAACCTGACACCTTAAAGTGCAGTCACAAATGAAGATGTGTTGAGGAACTGTACCATTTATAGGGAAATTGCAAGGATATTGGTTTTAATGTGATTTTATGGAAATCTAATAAAATGTTAAAATTTTAAAAAGTTATTACATTTGTGACACCTTAAAATTCAGGTTTTGACTTTTGTTTTTGTGCTTTTAGGTACAGTTGGGATGTGGTGCCTATGATACTATCCTCCATTCTCCTCCATCCAAATTTTACCTCTCTAGGGAGGAATAACGGAGTCTCTAAAGGGGCAAACCTCCCTTATAGACTCCTCGTACCCTGTAATGGTACGGTGCTGCCTAGAGGCCAGAGGAGTACCTGCACCTGCCTAAAAGCGGAGAGGACAGTTTGGGGGATATTTTGAGATGAGGTTGGTAATATAACTCAGGGCAGACTTGTGGATGGTTTTGTAAGTTGTTAGTAAAATGCAATACATGTACCTAATATCATATAAGCTGTATGTGGTGTTGGGTTAATAGGCTTAAAGGATAAGTTCACTTTAAAATAAAGTACTGCGAGTCTTCACTGTCCTGGACACACCTGCACATTAGTGACCCATAAATTCCTGAGACTAGGGGTGGCCCCAATGAAGTCGTTGGGGCTGTAATGAATAGGCATTAGGCAAGGCCAGGGCTGTGGATAAGGGGGTACCACCAGTCCTCCTGTAGGGTGTCAGGGACCCCAGACCTTACCGCGCCGCACGGGTCTGCACTTGCGAGGTATGCCGGGGCGCACTAGCGTGCATTAGGACCTGAGCACCCGCGACGGCAGCGGCAGTCGCACATGAGCACTCGCGATCGCGGACGCACGCCTGGCACCAATGAGGGCGCAGGGTGCCCTATTTAAACAGGTCAGGTCTGTGCTCTAGTTGTAGTATTATCTTTACCTGTATCCTGTGTTTTCTGCGATTGCCTTGTTGCCGACCATGCCTGACCTTGATTCGCTGACTGTCTCCTGCTCTGATCCCTGGCTTGTCTGACAATTCTCCTGTCTAATCCTGCACGTTTGATCTCCTGTTACCGAACCCGGCTTGTGACCAGTTTATCCTTCTGCCTACCGCTCGTACCATTCTGCCTCCACCGCTACCGACCCGGCCTGTCCGACTCTGCTCTCTACCTCCTTACATCAGGCTCTCACCTGCTATACACCTCCGGCAAGTGCCCCTACCACAGCTGGGTGCACCCAGGGGCCGCGACCTGGTTTTGGCCTGCTCCAAGTCCATCCCCACCATCAGGGGCCCTGGTGAACAAGCAGGTCAGGGCTTAGATTCCGCGCCTTGGGGAATTCCGGTTTGTGGAGCGCTAACGGGGCCCAGGCCAGCAGTGGGGCCCAGGTAGCTGAGTGAATCAGATGTGGGCAAGGGGGGTGATCAGCACGGCAGGGTCGCAGTTACTGAAACAGATCTCCTGTATGGCTCTCTTTGCAGCAGCTGAAATCTGGCTTCTTCTCCTCTCCCTCCCGCTGGCTTTCAGCTGCTGCAGAGAGAGCTATAGAGGGAATCGGTTCCAGTAATTGCTTCCCGGTGTACCCATCATCCTTCCTGTGCACAATATATTTCCCCTTGCTGCCCAGCCCCCCCGTGTGCCCCCACCCCTGCAGTGCTGCCGGATTCCCTCCTCTCTTTCCTATCTGCAGTGGCAAGCACACAATAGGATCCTTCAGGATGGAGAATGGAGGAAGAATCCGGTATTATGTCACATTTACCAGCCCCTTCATTTCCTGAATGAACACAATGGGTGATCAGTACTGATCACTCACTTTGTTTATTCATAACTGAAGCATAGTAAACTGTGGGTTTTTTTCGGGGGTGGCTGTCAGGTTGACTGTATGGGGCACTGTGGTTTCTAACAGCAGCCCTGGCAGTGTGGGTTGTAAATAAAAGGCTGAACTATGGCCATCAGTCGCAGGTAAGTATACATCTGTGCACAGGGTGGGTGGCTTAGGTTAGATCAGGGGATAGGGCAAAAATATGTGTGCACTTTGTTTTCAAAAGAACTTATCCTTTACATCCATTAACCCCCACATTATTATATTATTAAATGACATTTCTATACATATTTATGAGTGGATTTATGGCAGTAACTCTCTGCATGGCCCAGTGGATGTTGCACAAGTTAATAGGATGGGTAAAATTCCCTCTGTTCCGCTCACTTTCTTTGTGTACAATTCATGCTGTGAAGCCATCTGTCTGGGGCTGACAGGAAATTTCAGGAGATGCATTTGAGGTCAATCAGATGCCAAGAACCATGATGTCTTACAAATGGAAAAGTTTCAGCTCCTACACATGTTGTCACATCTGCAGCTTTCTCTGTTATGCACACAGGCACCCGACCCGCACCCAGAAGGAAAACATCCATACTTATCTGTGCTGTCTTCATTTGTAAAGTCTAATGGCTTTTATTTCAATATCGTAGATCTGTATTTTTATATCTGCAACTCATTTAGTAAAAGCTGAGATAAATAAAAAGAAGCCGCTTAACCTGCCAAAGGATTTATATTTCTGTCCATCCATTTCTGAGATTTACACAACTCTGCAGCACAGCACAGGTCCATGTGGCAGGGCAGGACAGCAGATTTATCTCTTCTGCAGGTCAATAACATTACAGGTCTTGTCCCTCCCTCAGCCTGCGATTGGACAGTGGCTTCTTGTGCTGCTTCTTCCTCTTCTGGTCTAAGCTCTGCTGTACAAGGATTGCAAGAGGCTAGTACTAAGTCAAATTTAGGTGCTTACCAGGGGCGGACTGACCATTTGGAAACTCAGGCACTGCCCGAGGGCCCGGGGTCAGTAGTGGGCCCCATGAGATGCCCCTGGTACCTTTTTCATAGGCTTTTTTTAGTTTGGGCAAGGACACAGGGGCCCCATGATCCTCTATTGCCCGGGGGCCCCATGAGTTGTCAGTCCGCCCCTAGTGCTTACACTACAAGCAATACTTGCAGAAGATACCTTTTTATTACACAGTAATGAATGAGCTTGCATTGATTGGTGTGTTTTGTATCTGCTTGGAGTTCAACCTTAACCACTTGCCTACAGGGCACTTTTACCCCCTTCCTGCCCAGGCCAGTTTTCAGCTTTCAGCGCTGTTGCACTTTGAATGACAATTGCGCGGTCATGCAACATTGTACCCATATGAAATTTTTATAATTTTTTTTCACACAAATAGAGCTTTCTTTTGGTGCTATTTAATAGCCACTGGGGTTTTTATTTTTTGCACTGTAAATGAAAAAAAGCAAAACATTTGAAAAAAAGAAGGTTTTCTTTGTTTCTATTATAAAATTTTGCAAACAGGTACTTTTTCTCCTTCACAGATGTGCATTGATAAGGCTGCACTGATAGGCAGCACTGATGAGGCTGCACTGATAGGTATCACTGATGAAGCCGCACTGGTGGGCATTGATGAGGACCTCTCCCCTATCAGTGTTCCTTGGTGAATGCCGGATGGCGGCGGAGAATCTCCGTCCGGGACCCGGTGATCAACAGCGGTAGCCGCCAATAGTGGCGTGGATAGGGTGGCATGCGCGCGCCCCCTACCCGGAAATGCCAGATCAAATATGTATATATATATGTGATTTTTGCGCCACTATTGGTGGCTACTGCTGTTGATCACCGGGTCCCGGACAGAGATTCTCCGCCGCCATCCGGCGATCGCCAAGGAACACTTAAAAGGGGGAGGTCTGTATGAAAAAAATACAGATCTCTCCCCTCTCGGTACCAGCATGCTGCTTTGTATTGCTCTGCATAGCAGTTAGAAAAGTTAGTAAACAGTAGTTCTGCTATAGGGCGGTAGGGAAGCTGTTAAAGGTGAACGGCAGTTGAACAGCAATCATCAGTCAAGTCTTGTATTACTGATTTTATTTGGAATATTTGTGAAGACAAAAATAAATTGTAATTGTAATGTGTTGGACAAGGAATGTTGGCAGAGTATCATTAGCGATGTCTCTATTCTACTGATGTCACAAGTCCCTCCAGCTCTTGCTCCACTACTGCTGCTGTAGGTGTGACTAATGCCCTCGTTAACACCTTCCTGATGGTATACTGAAGGATAGAGCAGCTGTCAATCAGCCAGGGGGTCCTGGATGTAAGGTGCCTATATGAGAGTGGCCATGGTTGACAACAGTAGGGGAAGAGGCTACCTCACCATGTGGCTTACAGTACAGCAACAGGTATTCCGAAGAGTGACAAAGCTGTGGGAAAAAGAATGGATTGATTACAGCATTGTCACCCTATAACTAGACAGTGAAACTGTCAGCAGCAACAGGTATATCTGACATTAAAGCTGATCTCCAGGATCAGTAAATATTGCCTAAATACAAGAGTTATGTGTATTCTTCCTTGGATCTTGGTGTACTTTGTGTATTTCTTCCAGATCTGTGTAGTAATCCATTGTGTGACTTTGCCTCAGTGCAGCTTCTTGTAATATGGACCGGTCACTGCTGATGTCTCTCCTTGTGCAGGGTGACTGGTCTTGTCTCTGCCCCTGCTGTAGTTATCTGCAGGCAACTTGTAGTGGGTGGAGCTTGCTGAACCCATCCTACAGCTCTGCTCTCAGCACAGGAAATGTACAGCACAATGATGAAGTCACCACATTTACAAGGTAATATCGAGGCTTACAAACATATTTGGTGCTCACAAAGTGAATTCATATTCTTTTGTGTCTATTGAGGAATACTATTGAATTAAGGTTTGGTGCCCTAAGTTCAGCTTTAAAGTGTTATTAAACCCTAGTGTTTAAAAGTAGCATAATATGGCAACACATTCATCTAGCTTGTTTGATGATCCATGCTGGTTTCAGTCCCCTCAATTCAGCCCAGGATCATTTATTCTTTTGCCATTATTGTGGTAAATCATACTACAAGTGCTGTCCTAATGGAGCTGCTGCTGGTTGCACCCCCTCCCCAACAAGGTCTACATGGGTATGCTCAGCCACCCTGTGTGCCGACATGCACAGATGGCGCAGAGAAGTGGGAGCTGTATAGGATCAGTGATCTGACCACCTGTCATGAATGGCAACTCAGCAAAGTGTAAGTGCATTGCCAATGCTTGTGCAAGTGCTGGTGGGACATATAGGCCTACTGGCAGGCATGGAGAAGAGAGATGGTGCTCATTGCCCAACCAGAAGTTGGGGGAAGCACTATGTTTGGAAGACATAGGTGTGTTCTTATAAGAAAGTTAATATAAACTTTTAGATATGGAGTACACTAAAAATAGTGTGTTTATAAACATATGACATGCAGGTAAATAAAGAACTTTCTTTTAGAATGAGGGTTTAATACTACTTTATTAAGATTTTGGGGTATGTCTGAAATTTGTGCCTGTTCAGCCAAAAGAGCATTTTTCAGATCAGATACTAATGTTGGATGAGAAGGTCAGTATCCTTGACTAGCATGTAGGCAGGTGCAGTCTACAGTCTCCACTGAAAGCGGTGCTCGTCTGGATGTGCAGCAGAGCAAGGTAGGTAGCCAAAAACAGGACTGGAGCAGGGTCAGATAAGCCAGGGTCATAAACAGTCAGGCAGCGCAGTACCGAATCAGAAGAGAAAGCCAA
Organism: Staurois parvus; assembly: GCF_062004578.1. NCBI lineage: Eukaryota > Metazoa > Chordata > Amphibia > Anura > Ranidae > Staurois > Staurois parvus. The sequence goes on along the minus strand of NW_028318186.1, from coordinate 2,390,802 downwards.
GGTCAGGAGCAGAGCCAAAGTCAGGAACCAGAAGCAGGACAGCAATCAGAGTCGGGTCAGGAACAAGCCGGGTCAGCAATAAAGGGAACGTCAGGAACTAGCAGGACACGGGAGGGAGCTGAAAGACCAGCCAGCACTGAATCACCACTGAGGTGCTCTTTAAATAGCCCGCCCAGTGCCGACAGGCACGACTGGGGCCTAGTGCCTGCCGGGTGCCGTCATCGGTGACAGGTGCGCCTGGGTCCTAGTGCCCGCCTGCCCGTATGTCTTGTCGGAATCCTGTGCATGCGCAGATTAATGCGCTGCGGCTGACTGAAGGAGTAAGAAGTTTTTGGCAGGTAAGATCGTATCGGGTTCAGGCTGCACAATTGGGTCGGGAAACATACGGGACAGAGCATCAGGTTTGCAATTTTAGATCCCGGATGGTACGTCAGATGGAAAACGAAGTGAGTAAAGACTGGTGCCCATCTTGCTTGTCGTGGTCTGAGGCGCTTAGCCTTTTTCAGATACTCCAAGTTCTTATGGTCGGTATAGATAAGAATAGGATGGGATGTGCCTTCTAGTAGGTAATGCCACTCTTCCAATGCTGCCTTGATGGCTAATAGCTCTCTGTCCCCCACATCATAGTTCCTTTCTGAGATACTCAATTTCCGGGAGAAAAAAGCGATGGGGTGCAGAAGGGATTTGAGCCCCTGTCTTTGCCAAAATATGGCACCTACCGCATTTTCAGATGCGTCCACCTCAAGGACGAAGGCTAAAATAGGGTCTGGGTGCTTCAGGATGAGTGCGGATGTGAACATGGTTTTCAGTTGTTCAAAGGCTGTTTGAGCCTTAGGAGTCCACTTGAAGGGAACATGCTGCCTGGTGAGCTGTGTCGCCGGCGCGATGATTCCCGAGAAATTCTTGATGAATTTTCTATAAAGTTTAGCAAATCCAACAAAGCGTTGCACTGCTTTCCTGTTCTCTGGGATGGGCCATTCTAAGACAGCGGAGACCTTTTGGGGGTCCATAGAGATGCCCTCAGGAGTGATCACAAGACCGAGAAACTGGATGGATTGTCTCTCGAATTCACACTTCTCTGCCTTTGCATAGAGATGATGCTGGCGTAGACGATTCAGAGTTTTTTTTACATGCTCCCGGTGATTTTCCATGGAACTAGAGAATACCAGGATGTCGTCCAGGTAAACGATTAGGAGTAGATCTAGGTATTCCAAAATTTATCGTTTACTAGGTGCTGGAAAGTTGCGGGGGCATTACAGAGCCCAAAAGGCATCACTAGATATTCAAAGTGCCAGAATCGGGTTCGGAAGGCCGTCTTCCATTCGTCACCTTCCCGGCTTCTTACTAAGTTGTAAGCTCCCTTCAGGTCCAACTTGGAGAAAAAGCGTGCTCCTCGCAGCCTTTGGAATAGTTCAGGGATTAGCGGCAGGGGATAACGGTTCTTGACTGGTATTTTGTTTAAATCTCGGTAGTCTACACAGGGTCTCAGGGTGTGGTCCTTTTTTTCAACAAAGAAGATACCGGGTCCTGCTGGTGATGGTGATGTAGAGGGCCGAATGAACCCTTTTTCTAAACTTTCATCTATGTACCCCCGGAGGGTCTCTAATTCAACTTCAGACAAGGGGTAAATCCTCCCGAATGGAATCACGGTGCCGGGCAGGAGCACAACTGGACAGTCATAAGGATGGTGAGGAGGAAGGGTGTTGGCACTCTTCTTATTGAACACATCCAAGTACTCATGATATGCCACCGGAATGAGTTTCATGGTCTCCGGCTCCAAGTGGATACTGAGGAGAGGGGTTGTCATTCTTGCCCCTTTTGGGGTACAATGGATCAGGCAATATTCGGAGGGGAAGGAGACCTCTCCAGACAACCAATTAATGGTTGGATTATGTGCTTTTAGCCAAGGCATGCCAAGAATAACTGGAAACATCGGAGAGGTAATGATGTCTAGTCGTAAGAATTCCTGGTGTCCAGACAAAGAGCAACAGAAGATTGGTATAGTTTCCTGTGTTACTGGGCCGGAACTGATACCAGACCCATCTGCCAAATGAACTGCAAGCCTTTGTGCCTTGGTGCGGAGCGGGATCAGATTTTGAGCAGCAAAAGGAGCGTCCATGAAGCAGCTGCAAGCACCTGAGTCTATGATGGCTGGGACCGTGATTGTCCTCTCGGCCAGTTGCAGTTGCAGAAGGAAGGAGAGGTTCGTTCGGGTAGTTCCTGGAGGATGCACCATGTAGACACAGTTGGGAGAGGGTTTACGAGGTTTTATTGGACAGGTGGCCACGAAATGACCTGCATCGCCACAGTAGAGACTGGATTTCTGTGGATGAAGGCGTTCTGCTGTGGAGAGCGGTGGTCTCCAAAAGCTCTTTCTAGTGGAATTAACAGGCCTTTCTGATGGAGCAGTACTCTTAGAGGGTCCAACTTCCAAGCATATCAGAATCCTCCCATTAGTCCTTTCTTCCTGTCTTTCCCGAATCCTACGGTTGATATGGATCGATAGGTCTATCAGACTCTCCAATCTGGTCAGTACCCCCACTTGGGCCAGCTCATCCTTTAGGATATCCGAAAGACCCAGACGGAACTGATAGCGGAGAGCCGACTCGTTCCACAGAGTATCCGAAATCCAGATGCGGAAATCGGCAACATATTCTTCTACGGGCCTCTGCCCTTGCTGCAGCTTACTAAGCATAGATTCCGCGGTTTGCTGCCGGAAGGGGTCAGCATAGATCTGAGCCATTGCTGTGAAAAAGGAGTCCACTGAGGTTAGGACCGGATCTTGTCGTTCACGGAGATGGTATGCCCAGGACTGGGGTTAATTTCTGAGAAGGGTGATGATAAATCCCACCTTGATATTTGATGAAGAGAAGGTCCTGGGAAGCAACGAGAAGTACAACTCGCAGGAATTCCGAAAGGTCCTGAACTTCCGGCGGTCTCCCGAAAAGAACTCAGGTGTAGGCACCCGGGGTTCCGGAGGGGCAGAATTTTCGAGGCTCATACTGGCCTCTTTCTGAGTAGCTGTATCAGAGGTTGCCGTGAGGTCTGTGTGCGCATTAGAGTCGGCTAGCAATTTATTTTCCAGGTGTTCCAAGACCTTCTGCAGACCATGTATCACGTGGAACACGGTAGTGACTGATTGGCGAATGTCCCCCAGTCATGAGGCCTCCCTTTCAGACTCCATCAATGGCTGACTGGTACTGTCACGTACCTGATGGGAGACTGAGTTGATGAGGTCGGCCTCACTTGTGTCCCTAGCCCTGACCCCACTGAGGTTGGAACAGAGGGAGTCTAGGGACCAGGCGGACAAGAGCGCCAGGAGTTGTTGCTTGTGGCTCTTGCAGATGATGGCCTTGGTAGACTGAGTATCCACTGATTTAGGGCACAGTAGCAATAGAGCAGGCAGGTACTGTGGATTGCCGGATGTGCAGCAGAGCAAGGTAGGTAGCCAAAAACAGGACTGGAGCAGGGTCAGACAAGCCAGGGTCATAAATAGAGATGAGCGAATTATTCAAAAATTTGATTCGGCTGATTCGCCGAATTTGCGGAAGAAATTCGATTCGATGCGAATTTATTCGCTGCGAATTTAACTTATTTAAAGGGTTTCTAGGCTTCAGAGAGCCTTTATATTAGTGCAGAACACTGTACCTTTAATTTAAATGCCCTTGGAGTCTGCTGGGGAAGAGAAATAATACTGTCAGTCAGTATGACATGCAGATGAGTGCCGTCGATCTTAGAATCACCGCACACTTCACTCATTTGGGCAGTCACGGGGCACGACGAAGAAGAAGAAGAAGAAGAAGAAGAATGAAAAGAAGAAGAAGAAGAATGAAAAGAAGAATGAAAAGAAGAAGAATGAAAAGAAGAAGAAGCAGAATTAAAAGAAGAATGAAAAGAAGAAGAAGAAAAGAAGAATGAAAAGAAGAAGAAGAAGAATGAAAAGAAGAAAGAAAAGAAGAAGAATGAAAAGAAGAATGAAAAGAAGAAGAAGAAGAATGAAAAGAAGAAGAAGAAGAATGAAAAGAAGAATGAAAAGAAGAAGAATGAAAAGAAGAAGAAGCAGAATTAAAAGAAGAATGAAAAGAAGAAGAAGAAGAATGAAAAGAAGAATGAAAAGAAGAAGAATGAAAAGAAGAATGAAAAGAAGAAGAAGAAGAATGAAAAGAAGAAGAAGAAGAATGAAAAGAAGAATGAAAAGAAGAAGAAGAAGAATGAAAAGAAGAAGAAGAATGAAAAAAGAAGAAGAAGAATGAAAAGAAGAATGAGAAGAGGAATGAAAAGAAGAAGAATGAAAAGAAGAATGAAAAGAAGAAGAAGAAGAAGAATGAAAAGAAGAAGAAGAAGAATGAAAAGAAGAAGAAGAAGAATGAAAAGAAGAATGAAAAGAAGAAGAATGAAAAGAAGAAGAAGCAGAATTAAAAGTAGAATGAAAAGAAGAAGAAGAAGAATGAAAAGAAGAATGAAAAGAAGAAGAATGAAAAGAAGAATGAAAAGAAGAAGAAGAAGAAGAATGAAAAGAAGAAGAAGAAGAATGAAAAGAAGAATGAAAAGAAGAAGAAGAAGAATGAAAAGAAGAAGAAGAAGAATGAAAAGAAGAAGAAGAAGAATGAAAAGAAGAAGAAGAATGAAAAAAAGAAGAAGAAGAATGAAAAGAAGAATGAGAAGAGGAATGAAAAGAAGAAGAATGAAAAGAAGAATGAAAAGAAGAAGAAGAAGAAGAATGAAAAGAAGAATGAAAAGAAGAAGAAGAAGAATGAAAAGAAGAAGAATGAAAAGAAGAATGAGAAGAAGAATGAAAAGAAGAATGAAAAGAAGAATGAGAGGAATGAAAAGAAGAATGAAAAGAAGAAGAAGAAGAATGAAAAGAAGAATGAAAAGAAGAAGAAGAAGAATGAAAAGAAGAATGAAAAGAAGAAGAAGAAGAATGAAAAGAAGAAGAAGAAGAATGAAAAGAAGAATGAAAAGAAGAAGAAGAAGAATGAAAAGAAGAAGAAGAAGAATGAAAAGAAGAATGAAAAGAAGAAGAAGAAGAATGAAAAGAAGAAGAAGAAGAATGAAAAGAAGAATGAAAAGAAGAAGAAGAATGAAAAGAAGAAGAAGAAGAAGAAGAAGAATGAAAAGAAGAAGAAGAATGAAAAGAAGAAGAAGAAGAATGAAAAGAAGAAGAAGAATGAAAAGAAGAAGAATGAAAAGAAGAATGAAAAGAAGAATGAAAAGAAGAAGAATGAAAAGAAGAATGAAAAGAGGAAGAAGAATGAAAAGAAGAATGAAAAGAAGAAGAATGAAAAGAAGAAGAAGAAGAATGAAAAGAAGAATGAGAAGAAGAATGAAAAGAAGAAGAATGAAAAGAAGAATGAAAAGAAGAAGAAGAAGAATGAAAAGAAGAAGAAGAAGAATGAAAAGAAGAATGAAAAGAAGAAGAAGTAGAATGAAAAGAAGAAGAAGAAGAATGAAAAGAAGAATGAGAAGAAGAATGAAAAGAAGAATGAAAAGAAGAATGAGAAGAATGAAAAGAAGAATGAAAAGAAGAAGAAGAAGAATGAAAAGAAGAATGAAAAGAAGCAGAAGAAGAATGAAAAGAAGAAGAAGAAGAATGAAAAGAAGAATGAAAAGAAGAAGAAGAAGAATGAAAAGAAGAAGAAGAAGAATGAAAAGAAGAATGAAAAGAAGAAGAAGAAGAATAAAAAGAAGAAGAAGAATGAAAAGAAGAAGAAGAATGAAAAGAAGAAGAATTCCAGTACAGCAAAAAGTGTATCTGCAGAGAACTCCGCTATTTCTGACAGTTCTCTGACAGTTTCTTCACATTTACAGCGGTTGAAACATTGTATCTATTTGTTTCCGAATAAAAACATCTGTATCCTAAATGGAAACAAATAGATACAATGTTTCAACCGCTGTAAATGTGAAGGAACTGTCAGAGAACTGTCAGAAATAGCGGAGCTCTCTGCAGGGACACTTTTTGCCGGCTGTAGAAGGGATGAAAATCGGCCGATTGAGAAAAATTCGATTCGCGCATCCGAAGTTTGCTAATATTCGGATTCGGTGAGAATCGAATTTTTCCTAATATTCAAAACGAATTCCAAGTTCGATTCGCTCATCTCTAGTCATAAACAGTCAGGCAGCGCAGTACCGAATCAGAAGAGAAAGCCAAGGTCAGGAGCAGAGCCAAAGTCAGGAACCAGAAGCAGGACAGCAATCGGAGTCGGGTCAGGAACAAGCCGGGTCAGCAATAAAGGGAAAGTTAGGAACTAGCAGGACACGGGAGGGGGGGGGGGGAGCTGAAAGACCAGTCAGCACTGAATCACCACTGAGGTGCTCTTTAAATGGCCCGCCCAGTGCTGACAGGCACGCCTGGGTCCTAGTGCCTGCCTGGCGCCGTCATCGGTGACAGGTGCGCCTGGGTCCTAGTGCTCGCCTGCCTGTATGCCTTGTCGGAATCCTGCGCAGGCGCAGATTCATGCGCTGTGGTGATCTTCTCATTCCTGATACCAAGAAGCATGAACCATTGCCTTTGAGGGAGGAAGCCCTGACCCCATCTCCCCTCTCAGCCATGCAGACCACCCTCAGGGAACTCACCCAGAATCTGCCATCCAAGAAACAGGAGATGTCCACACTCAAGCAAGAACTGGTTCACCTCTCCAAAGGTGAAAGTCCGCTACAGAGGGATGAAGATCGGAAATACTGGCGGTGTGGCTGCTTTGGGCTTGTAGCCAGAAACTGTGTCAGGCCTGATTACAAAAGCAATAGGAGCACCTGGGGAGATCCCTGGGACCAGCAACCCAAGGTCCCATCAGACCAGGCTATGGTCACGCTAAGTCCAGTAGTCAACAGATAGGTCCCTTGTTTGACTGACACAGGATCTGAAGTGACTGTCATGAAGTATGACTTTTTTGCTCAGAGCTTTCCAACTAGAGACCAACTGTACCCCTCCTGACTGTCCCTAAAAGTGGCCAACAACTTGCCGATCTTAGTAGAAGGTGTCACCTGGGTGAGGATCCAAATAGAAGTCCAGGTAATAAAACGAGTGGCGGTCATGGTATGCGCTACCCAGTGAGCTCAGCAGTACCCATCGTCCTGGGAATGAATGTTTTGAAGGATTTGGACTTGCCCCACTTGCTGGCAAATTTTGAGCATTCAGGCTGACGGGCTGTGGCCTGAGAGCTGTCTGGCTCAATGTGATCAGAGCCTTTGAGGTCCACCAGCAGGCAGTTAAGCAGTGTTTCCAACCGTCTGTGTTTTTACAGACAGCCTGTAAAAACCGGGCAATTTTTGTCCTACCCATAAATGCCCATAGTAGGAAAATGTGTCAGTGAAAAATGTATGTGAAAGTTTGGAACTGCGCATGTGCAGTTCCTGAGCTCCCCAAGTCCTGAGACCATTCAAGTGTGTTCGGCTGGTGCCAGCAGGGGGCGGGTCTGGCATGGCAGAGCAGAGCCTCGTGTGTGTCAGATTTGAGCAAGCAAGGCATGGCAAGCCAAGCCAAGAAGCCTGCAAAGTTCAGGTGGGAGATCCCTCCCAGACAGAGCTCCATACCTTCTGACCTGACTGCTCCCTTCCAGCCCAGATCCCCTAGTTTTACATGGAGTGACTGACATGGAAGTAGGGTATTGGGGAGAGCCTGCTACCCTTTCATATTTCTGGAGACTCCCAGAGCCCCCCAATCACTACAGACCCCCTGGGGGACCCTATATCACCAAAGCCCCCATCTCCCAGAGGACCCCCCCATCACTGGGGACCCCCTCATTCCTGGAGATCTCCAGAGGGTCTCTGTATCACTGGAGACCCCCGGAGGGCCACCCTCATCCTGTAGATCCCTGGAGGACCACCCTTATCCCTGGAGATGCCCTGAGGACCACCCTTGTCCCTGGGGATCCCCTGAGGACCACCTTTATCCCTCCCTGGAGATCCCCTGAGGACCACCCTCAGCCCTGGAGATCCCCAGAGGACCACCCTCATCCCTGGAGATCCCCAGAGGACCACCCTCATCCCTAGAGACCCATGAGTGCAGTATCAGCACAGCCAAAGTTCCCCAGTTCTACAGTGGACAAGCTGTGGGGGGGGGGGGGTTATTCTGGTAAGTAGTATGCAGTACAATCTAGTAGATAATGGATGTTACTCTCGAGGAAGCCTTCCAGCATGGGATTCACTTGAACTTCTAAGCCAAGGTAACTTCTGTTGTGCCCACTTACTACTACCTACTGTGCCTGCCCATGTGCCAATGTGCCATCATCTACTTTGCCCACTTGCTCACGCATCATGTGCTGCTCTTCTTTCCTGTCTTCACCACCTGCCATCACCTACAACCATCTAATGTTCCCTCCTTCTTTTATCACCTACTGTGTCTGCCGGATATCACTTGCCCTTACTATATCAAAAATAACATAAATATCTTTTTTTACCTTAGTATCTACCTTAAATCAAAATCACATTGATAATTGCATATTGTACTTGCTTGTAGCTTAAATACTGAAATTTGCACTTAAAACTGTGATTTTTTTAACTTTAGAAATGCCAGTAAAAACTTTGCTGTGCCAGTAAAATTTGAGTGTCATTTCAGTGAATTTCAATCTGGTAGGTTGGCAACACTGCAGTTAAGAGAAAGCCCGAATGGGTGAGGCTGGTCCTCATGCCCCTAAACAAAAATCGCTCCTGGCTCTCACAAAAAAGCTGCAAGCAGCCGTATACAGTAAATTGTGGAGCTTTGTAAAGACAGGGAGGTACCGGGGGAACGGTTGACAGCCTGCACCTTTTCTATAAAGGAAAGGTGCTGGTCCAGCTTATCAACTTGGGAACTTTGTCAATTTCACTCCCCAATCACACCACCATAGCAGATCTCTATGTGGTGCCTGGTCACTGCATCTCCTGAGCCCAACCAGGAGCGGAAGCTGTCTGCACCCCATTACAGGCTTCCATATCCTCCCTAAATGAGGAGCAATAGAGACTGTTGCTGGAGCAATTGGACATTCTGTCCTGGGACTATCCCCTGCCCCAGCAGTGTCCCAGTTGGGTGAGCCTTCCTGTCGGGCTTTTTTATTGTACTGTTTTAGAAGCTTTGCAATACATTGATTCTGACAATCTGGGAATCCGTGTGCTCACCACCAAAACGGTCATGCTGAATGATGTTACGGGCAGAATAACGTTCTCCACGGCTTCTCCAGACCTTTTCATGTCTGTCACATGTGCTCAGGGTGAACCTACTCTCATCTGTGACAAGCACAGGGCGCCAATGGCAGATCTACCAATTCTGGTGTTCAATGGCAAATGCTAATCAAGCTCTATGGTGCCGGGCAGTGAGCAGAGGGTCCACTAGAGGATGTCCGGCCCTCAAGCCACCCTCATGAAGTCTGTTTCTAATTGTTTGTTCAGAGACATTCACACCAGTGGCCTGCTGGAGGTCATTTTGTAGGGCTCTGGCAGTGCTCATCCTGTTCCTCATTGCACAAAGGAGCAGATACTGGTCTTGCTGATGGGTTGAGGACCTTCTGTGGCCCTGTCCAGCTCTCCTAGAGTAACTGCCTGTCTCCTGGAATCTCCTCCATGCTCTTGAGACTGTGCTGGGAGACACAGTAAACCTTCTGGCAATGGCACATATTGATGTGCCATCCTGGAGGATTTGGACTGACACTGACCCTAATCAAATGAAAAACTAGTGAAAAACAGAAAATATAACTAGGGAAAAAATGTCAGTGATCTCCACCTGTAAAATCATTCCTGTTTTGGGGGTCAACTCATTGTTGCCCATCTAGTGCACCTGTTGTTAATTTAATTAACTCCAAATCAACTGATTAACAACATCCCTCTGATACTTAACTGACCAGATCAATATCCCAAGAGTTTAACCTCCCTGGCGGTATTTCCGAGTGTAGCTCGGGGTAAAGTTTCAGCACCACAAGCGGTAACCCTGAGCTACACTCGGGAATACCTTGCAGCGCTGCTCCGGGATTTCTTCTTCACTTACCTTGTCCTTTGCTCCTGCGATGTCTCCCCTGCAGTGTCCCAGCAATGTCCTCCGGCCGAGTCCAGCATTTGTCTTCTGGGGTCCGTTCCCTGTGACGTCAGGACGTACGGGACGTACGGGAGACGGAACGGCGGGAAATTTAATAGTGTGAAAAAGTGACATTCACTAAATTCACTAAAATCACACAGTAAAACATTACTGTATCAAACCATTTCACATACATTTTGTCCCGAGTGCTTTGTCCTGTGCCCTGCCTGCATTTTTACTGTTCTTTCTACCTGGAAACTGAGAAATGTCCATGGCGTCCAAAAAGCATCCCTTTAGGTCGGTTTTAGACCAGCTAGAGAACAGTAATAGTAAATTAGAACTTGCAGAATTGAGTGATAATGATTCGTGGGGAAATTCCTCATCAGACACTGAAAACGATTTTGCGACTTTACTCAGTGATGTGCAAACTTGGCGCTATATTTCAAATTTCAGTGTTTTTGGTTTATATTATTGAATTAAATTTATTATTATATTATTATTTTTTATGATTATTTATTAAATTATAATTTATAATTTTGTGTTTCAAATTTTAACATACCCGGGATGTTTACTAGACTCTTGTTCGGACAGATTTCAGTGAGTTATTCCTAAAAATTACAGGCCTACAATAAAAAAATACATATTTCCATGCAAAAAAATGTATATATATATATATATATATATATATATACTGGATAATGCTTTATGTCCTTTTGGAGTTAAGTAGAGTTTATGGGTTGTGTATTCTGTATACTGTCTTTGTGCTCAGCGTGGACTTCTGCTCTTGTCTTGTGTGTAATATAAATCTAGGTTTCTTTAAATGCCTGCACTCTGCTCTTGCTTCATTTCCAATTGTGTTACACGGGTCAAGGCATGCGCTCCTGTCACATGACGTGATGTGATTCGACATGACATACTGCGCACAGAGATCTGTTGAAATACCTGGCTTTATTAGATTCAAATAGATGACCTCTGTGAAAAAGACTTTTCTGACATATTGGTATTTTCCCCATTGACCGCAGTCTAACAAGATTCCGTGTCATGTTGTGTTTTATACTGTGTGTAATGTGTTCAATGGATGCGTGTTTTCATCTTATTTATATTTTCTTTCCTTTCAAGTGACGATTTAACAAAACTGTAGCAAAACGGTAAGGCTGCAAAGAGATTCCTTGTGGCTGATAAATGAAGACTGGGGAAAGAGTGGAGTTCTTGGTTACTGAGGTGTGAATAATTTCATTTTTAATGAATAGGGGTATGCATATTTAGAACAAAACTTCATATTTATAGAAGGACCTTGTTTTTTTCTGATGGGTGGGTCTGGGAGCTTGGTGCTTACTTAAAGATTTAAAACAAAATGATTATTCTGGGCTAAGTACCTGTGTAAAATTCATAAACTAATTAATCAAATAAACAGTTGCACTCACTGTGTCTTTTCAACAAACAACACACAAACTAATAAATAAACCAAAAGGTTGCGCTGCTAAATAAGTAATAACAATTCAATAAACTGCATGAATATATGTTAAGCAAAGTATTGTGCTATGTATGTAAAAAATACTAAATAATAAAATTCAGTAAAGTGCATAAATATAACAATAATTCATCATAGTAAAAATGTCCACATTAACTCAATCGTGTAGAAATAAATATAAAAACTATATATAATAGTCCATCCACCAAACTCATGTGCAAAGAGTTGTGCTTGTGCATCAAATAAAGGAAAGAAAGGGTCTTGTGCTTCCAATTCAATCCGCCATGCGTGCCACCCAGAGAAATAAAAGCCTCTTACCAGAAGCCAAGACCTCTCAGACAAGGTCTAACGGTGCTTTGGGGAAATTCTAATCAGTGATAGATGGATCAGCACTCAGATTCCAACGGCAGACAACTCTTGATGTAAATAGAATGGCCTCGCTCACAACACTGCAATCAGGCTCCCCTCACAGCCTAAGGGCAGGTCGATTAGCATCATCTCCGTTGCCTTATTGACGACGTCCTTTAGGATGAAACGCGTTGGGTGGAGACTTAGCAGTGACATCATCACGCCCGCCGTGGCACTGGGAGCTTTACAATGGATGTGCCCATGACTTTACTTGTTTGCAAGTATAAGTCTATATTTTAAATAAATGGTTTTTAATACTGCACCATGAGCAGTCCCCTTCCTTTTCATATGCAGGTATGCTGACCCATCTGCCCTTAAGCTGTGAGGGGATCCTGACTACGGTGCCATTCTATTTATATCAAGGGTTGTCTGCCATTGGAATCTGAGTGCTGATCCATCTATCCCTGATTGGAATTTCCCAAAAGAGCCTTAGACTTTGTCTGGGTGGCACGCATGGCGGATTGAAATGGAAGCACAAGTTCTTTTTTTTCATTTATTTGATGCACAAGCACGACTCTTTGAACATGAGGTTGGTGGATGGACTATTATATATAATATTTTATATTTATTTCTACACGATTAATGTGGACTTTTTTACTATGATGAATTACTGTTATATTCATGCACTTTAATGAATTGTATTATTTAGTACTTTTTAAATACATAGCACAATATTTTGCTTAAAGTGTTACTAAACCCATGACCCTGCATTCACTATATCTGGTCTCCCCGGACCCTGCATTCACTATATCCGGTCTCCCCAGGCCCTGCATTCACTATATCTGGTCTCCCCGGACCCTGCATTCACTATATCTGGTCTCCCCGGACCCTGCATTCGCTATATCTGGTCTCCCAGGACCCTGCATTCACTATATCTGGTCTCCCCGGACCCTGCATTCACTATATCTGGTCTCCCTGGACCCTGCATTCAATATATCAGGTCTCCCCGGACCCTGCATTCACTATATCTGGTCTCTCACAGTACACAGAACATGGAAATGCAATTATTTTAGTAAATATAAACTACTAAATACCTTTTCTCATCAGCAGTTAGAGCAGTCTTGTGACTTCTATCAGTGTCCAGCCGAGCACATGTTAAAGCTTGTAGGAAGAGTTTTCTTTCTGCTCTAGGAGGATGCAGAAACCCTGACCTCTGTCCGAACTGTGCTGATGGGCCCTGTGCTAATCACATGCACTCTCCAAAAAAAAACCTCTCTAGCAATACACACCGAATTGAACAAGTGCAGAGTGACTCCACATGATATGTCTTATCAGGCGATAAGAGGTGGACACTGGAAGAAGGGAAGAATCAGAGAAGTCAGGATTAAAAAAGCGGTTTTACACAATGCAGAGGATTAACCCCTTAGCTTCCACAGTGAGTATAACAAGCATTCTTTACTACATATACAGACTGATTTTACTATTGTGGGTTTAGTAACACTTTAACGTATATTCATGCACTTTATTTAGCAGTGCAACATTTTTAGTTTATTTCTTAAAGATTTACTGAATGAAAAAAGAGAAAAGGCCATTCCAAAGATTAATAGGAGAGCCTGCCCTCCTATGACTGCCCCTCCATTTTGCACTACGAAAAAACAGAACTTTCAACCAACCTCTCAGGTATCACTATTGTATTTTGAAAAGTCAGTAAAAGGGGAAAGTAGTTATAAGAAAAACTTTGGCTGTTTAGCTAGTCCAAATAACTATTTTTGTGTGGGACGTGTCCCTCCTTCTCATGTTGGTAGGTAAGCCATTTACACACACATAAAGCCAAACTCTGGCCAGAAAGGAACAATAAGCAATGCCATTGTCAGAAGGTCTAATACTTCCTCAGACTACTAACAATGTGTTTTTGTTTTTTTCCTGGACCTTTGGAGATATTTTTTCTAGTGTCTTTCTGTAGGTAAATTAAGAATGTTTCTTCCCCAGTGACTCAGAGGCAGTTGTCAGTTGCTTTGTCTATAAAAGCATATACTGTATTTCTCAATATAATGGATGGCATAATTAATCAAGACAAGAATGTACTCCCTAACTAACTTAACCACCAGCCCTACTGGGTCCATTGCTGTTGGCTTCAAAGGAACCTCAATCAGAGTCAGTGGTATCAGGGAACTTTGATAATTAGGCATCAAGGCTGAGATCATATACTGTGCAAAGACTAGCAATATTTTCTAACATCTGCATGTGTTCCAGGCCCAAAAAAATTCTGAAGAATACATTGTTTAGTCTTTTTTGACCCAAGTAGGACCCAGGAACTACAAATTGTTCCACAATTTTACCCCAAATTTTATCAGCCTGATGTAACCATTTCTGGTTGACTACAATGTGATTGAATACAAACTGCACCTCAGGTCTCACTGGGTTTCCCTTGTGTGCCTTCACTATCTCCCAAGCTTTTGTGAGAGTAGGGTCAAATAACTGGGCAGTTGCAAAGCTATATTGAGAAACTACTAATTCTGGCATTCAAGGCACCTCAGGGGTCTCTAAGAACACCACTAGCTTGTCAGTTCACATGGTTAAGAAGAAAGATACATTTCCTCAGTGTTTCCTTACAACACCAGCTTCAGAGTTATGTTTAGTTAGGTCCAGAGTCCACTCAGCAGACACAGGTATTTTCAGGTTCTGGGGCCTTTACCCCCTCACTGTGCTGCTCCAAGAACAGTGGAAAGTCTCTCTCCAGGTTCACACTATGCAACAATAAATGTGATAAGGAACTTCATGGCAGATAGTTCATTGGGGTATGGGAACTTCATGTTCCCTGACTAATTTCAAAGTTCACCATGGCAGGTGGGTACATATACACATACAACTCCTATCTGGTTCTATGTAAAATATTCATAGTCCATGAGCCAAGTACAGTTGTGTTCAAAATAATAGCAGTGTTGAAAAAAGTGAATAAAGCTGAAAATCCTTCTAATAGCTTTTATTTCCATACACACAAATGCATTGGGAACACTACACATTCTATTCCAAATCAAAACATGAAGAAAAATATATCAAATTTGTGTTGTTCCTCCAAAAAATGAATTGAAGAAAAGTGAATATTAGACTGTTGAAAAAAATAGCAGTGTTTGTATTCTTCTTTACAAACTCAAACAATCACTATGTAAACTGAAAAATGTTTGAAGATTTTGCTTTCCTTTGAATCACTTAATGAATATTTCGTTGTATAAGCACTGTTTCTGAGAACTGCTGTACATCTGTGTTGCATGGAGTCAACCAACTTCTGGCACCTGTGAACAGGTATTCCAGCCCAGGATGATTGGACTACATTCCACAGTTCTTCTCTATTTCTTGGTTTTGCCTCAGAAACTGCATTTTTGATATCACCCCACAAGTTTTCTATTGGATTAAGATCCGGGGATTGGGCTGGCCACTCCATAACGTCAATCTTGTTGGTCTGGAACCAAGATGTTGCACGTTTACTGGTGTGTTTGGGGTCGTTGTCTTGTTGGAACACCCATTTCAAGGGCATTTCCTCTTCAGCATAAGGCAGCATGACCTCTTCAAGTATTCTGATGTATTCAAACTGATCCATGATCCCTGGTATGCGATAAATAGGCCCAACACCGTAGTATGAGAAACATCCCCATATCATGATGCTTGCACAACCATGCTTCACTGTCTTCACAGTGTACTGTGGCTTGAATTCAGTGTTTGGGGGTTGTCTGACAAACTGTCTCCGGCCACTAGACCCAAAAAGAACAATCTTACTTTCATCAGTCCACAAAATGTTGCGCCATTTCTCTTTAGGCCAGTCAATGTGCTCTTTGGCAAATTGTAACCTCTTCAGCACATGTCTTTTTATCAACAGTGGGACTTTGCGGGGGCTTCTTGCAGATATATGTGTTAAAGATAGTTATTAAGAGGTCGTACAATAAATTACCGTATCACCCAGTAAATGGTTTGACGCATACTGTGCTTGCTGCATTGCATACATGTGATACTTATATCTATGGTATAATTTTTTGAAACTCCCTGTTTGGGATATAACCATTCTGGTAGTAGCATAGTCTACACATTTATAACACGTGTTATGGTATACCTATGGTATAATTTTTGTATACACCTCCTTTGGGAAGTGTTCACCTATGCGCCAGTGCTACAGGGACTTTAGACTCTTGTAGTCATTGTCCTTGTTGCACATGCATTTAGACCGGTACTGGTGTCATTTTATATGGTTTTAGGTCTGTGTGTATTGTCTCATACTGAGGTGATGGTAAACCAGGGCGATTGCCCATATGTCAAATTTGTATGTGTAATAAAGCATAATTTTTGGAAATTTTTCTGAGTATCACATTCTGTTCATAATGTAGCCGCTTTCTTTGTGAATTTCTTTTCACAACCCCTCTTTTTTTGCTTCTTGCAGATAGTTTGGCTTCACATAGGCGTCTTCTAATTGTAACAGTACTCACAGGTAACTTTAGACCTTCTTTGATCTTCCTGGAGCTGATTGTTGGCTGAGTCCGCGCCATTTTGGCTATTCTTCTATCCATACGAATGGTAGTTTTTTGCTTTCTTCCACGTCTTTCAGGTTTTGGTTGCCATTTTAAAGCATTTGCGATCATTTTAGCTGAGCAGCCTATCATTTTCTGCACTTCTTTATATGTTTTTCCTTCTCCAATCAACTTTTTAATCAAGGTACGCTGCTCTTCTAAACAATGTCTGGAATGACCCATTTTCCTCAGAATTTCAGAGAGAAATGCACTGTAACCAGCATGTACAACATTTGCTGCCTTCCTTCCTTAAATAAGGGCAATAATTGCTACCTGTTTTTCAAAGAATGAATGACCTCACTAATAGAACTCCACACTGCTTTATTTTGAACATGCCCCTTTCAATTAGTGATTCAATTACACAGAATCAGCAGCATGCATGTCATGACTGTTGGGTCTGTTGGATTTCTATTACTCTACTACACCTGCTAGTAAATTATTTGCCATGTAGAAATATCACTTCTACCAAAAACAGTGATTGATCAGGTTAGTGATGTCTGACTGCTATTATTTTGAACACAACTGTATGTACCAGAGTGACCAGGCTGCTTGAGTCATGGAGGGCATGCATACCTTTCCCTCCCTATCTTGGTTACACAATTCGGAATGTCTGGATCTGCATACAAACCCAGGTATGCAAAAATTAACATATGCATGAAAGTGTAACATACCATAGAATTCTGAAACAGAGGATATTTTGTAGAAATATGCCCCCACTTATCAAACTACCAGCTATTTATTGGCCTCAGGTGTTAGTGGGGGACTTAGGCCATACTGTATGCTTAGACCATTTAGTGTTTTTTTGTAGACCTCTCAGATTAATAATTTTTGGGTCCTCCTTGTTTCTGGAAACCAGAATACTGGGTGCTGGAGTAGAAAGAAGCTTTCATCACACAGGTGCAGAGCTGATGTGCAGGTGCCTATTGATTAGATATCACTCCACAAGATCCACTACTTGGTTTGTCAACATTAGATTTGCCTGGCTAACCCACATACACAAGTTGTTACTCTCTAGCAACAGAAGATTTCAGCTTTCCTTGGCATCCTGGGGGACCTTATCCAAGTAGGCACTCTTGGATTCCCCAGGAAGGAAAGTGCCTGGCCCACTGTTCTTTGGGCCCAGCTTCATGTTCAGCTGCCTGTTTGGAAGAGATGATATAAAACTCTATGTCATACAGTGATATTCTGGACCTTTGGCAACAATTTATTGTACCACTTGATTTAGAGTCTGCTGGTACCTCTCTGCCATCTGGACCAGAACTACAACCTAAGCCCCCATAGACTTCTGTAGGTTGATTAGGTAAGCAGCCAAAAACCTGTTGGTTTCTTGCTGGTTGGTGTTAAGTTGTTGCTGCTGGGCTAGGTTCTGCTAATGAGCCTAGTCAGAAGTAATGCTTTATTCCGCCTCCATACTGCAAAGTCAGCAATGCCCACTACTTATAAAAACAGCATATGGACACTTTAAATGGTTCTGCACAAAGTATTCAAACTGCATTACAATGCAGTCTGCTGTCAGCAGGAGCATGGTGCTTACTGAGTTTCTAAACTGAGTATACACAGTAGGTTCACAAACCCTGCAAAAAGTGTACTGTCTCTTTAAATTCCTCAGGTTGACAACCACTGCCACAATTAACCACTTTTAGCACAAGACAGCCTAATTTCAGTGGGGACCAGCCATCTTCAGGCAGAGTGAGATCCACTTTTTGCCATTCTCATTCTACAGGTCAAATCATACATTTGTAAGGAGTTAGTCCACACATCAGATACTGTAGTATTTTAGGGCTTCTTGCCCACTTTTATTTAGAAGAAATGGGTGGGTGACATTTCTTACTGCCAACATCCCTAACTTAACTAAAAATATCATACAAAATCCCTAGGGGACTTTTAAGGCAGATAAGACAATTGTGTACATTTCAATAAATGGCTAATATGTCAAGTTTATTGTAAAAGATCACCAGACTATACAATTTCATTTGATACACAAAATACTGTATCTTATTCTATAAACACAGCTAAAAATTATTTTAAAACCCCATGTGTCCATAGTATAAAAAAATTGCAGTATGTCTATTGTGGCTTGAATTTTTGTAGAAATATCAGGACAAAACCAAATATGTTTCGGAAAAACTCCTTCTGCAGTGGATAAAGCAGTGGTATGCCGTGTATACTAGACCAAAACAGCTTATAAATGATAGTTGATTACAGATGGTTACAGGAATAGGGCTGCCAATACATTGCTCATCCACCCTGGACCCAGATAGGGATGCCTTCCCTACACTGTTTGGTCAGCTCCCAGTGTCCGACTGTTAGTACAGAATCTAGCCCTCTAGAGCCTCTCCCTCTAGCCCCTTACCTCTACACTTTATTAATTAGGCATGAGAGGGTATGTTCAGCTATTAAACTCCTGTCTATTACTTGACAGCCATATTGCAGGGAGCCAACCAATCTATGCAAACACAAACATCTAGGTGACACATACACCCCATCCAGGACCATGCCCTTGATCAGCTAGGGCTTAAACAACATAGCATGGTGCAAGCATAATGCTTGTCCCGCTCTTCTAAACATACAAAATAGAGCAGATGCTGCTTCTAATTAACAAAAGCGGAACACGCCCTTTTGTTAATTAGGACATTAGGACTGATCTACTCCCTTTTCTATGCTGTATCTGTTACAGACAAAGCACAGAGCAGTACAACTGGAGCTGCCATCACTGCTCCCCCCCCTTTTCATTAAGCTGACTGTGAGAGGAAGGAAGCTGTGCAGGCAAGAGGAATGTGAGCCTGTGTATAAGCCAGGTCTTGGGAGGGATCTGCTGCAGTTCTCTATACTAGCAACTGCTGCAATCCATCCTATAGCACACATACTGCTACAGGGTGGCAGGGGTGCGCAAAATCACGTATATATACCTGATTTTGCATTTCTGGGTAGGAGGCATGCACGCCTTACCTGCTCCACCATTCGCGGCCACGGCTGTCAATCATCGGGTCCCGGCTGGTGATTACCCGCCGGTGCCCGGTGATTACCGAGGATCTCCGACAGGGAGGAGGGCTGCTGTCGGCTTGGGCACACTGCTCTGGATGGCTGTGGACACCAGCCCACCGCCCCCCAGTAAAACACTCACAGCACAGTTAACCCTTTGATCACCCCTCATGTTAGTGCCAGTGCCATTAGTACACTGCCCAGTGCCATTAGTACAGTGTCAGTGCTTTTTTTTTTAGTACTGATCACTGTATTGGTGTCACTGGGGATGTCAGTGACACCAAGTCAGTTCCCCCCAGTGTCAGAATGCCCGCCGCAGTCAGAATGCCCGCCGCTATAAGTTGCTGATCGCCGTCATTACTAGTAAAAAAAAAGAAATTCAGTATCTATACCTCTATTTGTAAACACTATAATTTTCACCAATTAATTTACCCGTATTGGGATTTTTTTAGCAGACATGTAGCAGAATACATTTTGGCCTAATTTTATGACGAAATTTGATTTTTAAAATTTTTTTACTGGACATGTTTGATGGCAAAAAGTCAAAAATATTGTTTTTTTTTTTCAAAATTGTTTTTTTTTTTTTTATAGCGCAAAAAATAAAAAATGCACAGGCAATCAAATACCACCGAAAAAAAGCTCAATTTTTGGGAAAAAAAGTCGTAAATTTCACTTGGATGTAGCATTGCATGACTGCTCAATTGTCAGTTAAAGTAATGCAGTGCCGTAACACAAAAAATGGCCTGGTTAGGAAGGAAGGGGGGTAAATCCTCAGGAGGGCAAGTTGTTAATCTGGAGTGGAACGCACACCAGTTTCTATATCACCCTGAAAAAGAAACTGGTGTGGATGGTGCAGATAGACTTAAAACAGCTCTATCTGTTGAATTAATGTGGAGCACGCTACTCCAGATGGTTTCCTCCACCAGTTTCCTGCACAGGAAGCTTAGTTGATCCCCCCCAATGAGAGTTTGCTTCTGTGGGTTGCAATTATTCTTTGCACCCAGTGTAGCTCCATCCAACACTGCATCTTTCCCAAGCTATCGGTAAAAAAAAATTTCCTCAGACCCACAGAGATGTGTAACATTCAGTTTGTAGGTGCCTGTAGATAAAAGAAGCAGAACATAAACTGATACCAGGGGTGGACTGACAACTCATGAGGCCCCCAGGCAATAGGGGATCAGGGGCCCCTGTGTCCTCTCCCACACTCAAACCACACCCAAGAAAGCCTACGAAAGGTACCAGGGGCATCTCATGGGGTCTCCTACTGACCCCAGGAACTCGGGCAGTGCCCGAGTACCTGAATGGTCAGTCCGCCTCTGACTGATACTATGCCTTTTAGTTATAATTTCAGCCTTACTTAAACTTCCTACATGACTTTAAAATGATCACGAAGTGCAGGATCTTCTTGAAATAAGTCTATGGTTCCTACTCATTTGGTTTGTTCATCCCTGTCCACAAAAGGTGGCACCAAACCACTGGAACAGGATATTTACATACAGCCTTCCAAATCATAAACTGCACTAAGCGCAATACATTGGGACTTGGTTAAACAAATAAAAATGTTAACACTCAGTATAACAGCACACTGAGCGGTTGACATTTATTTTATGATGTGGCCACAGCACAAGTATGTTTATTTTCATTTCTGCCAGAAAAATGTGGTTTTGGTTTGAGGATATTCATATGTGAATTTACACCCCCAGTGGGAATATCACTTCACAACAATATATGAGTTGGGTTGTTACATGGGTTTCCGTGTTGCACAAGTAAGCGGGCTACATCACCACTTGTGCCGAGTTTGTCGCAGAGAACTTTGTGCAGTGAGTCCCTACAATCAGCCTCCTATACAACTTCATTTTTACACTTCATATGTACAATTTCACACTTGCCTGGATTAAACCTGTACTAGAAGATCTGTAGAGATGCTATTGTTTGCTAGTTATGTTTGTAAGCAGGTGGATGTAAAGTGTTTTATGTTTTGTTAAACTGTTGAATTATATATAAGGTAATATATGAGGGTTAAACTTGTTTAATATTATTTAAGTGTTTTATACTGTTGGGTTTGTTGTCCTGCTGACGTGGTGCTCCTTAAGAGGTCAGGGTTAACTTTTGGGGAGGTACCGCCAACTGCTGAAGCAAACACATAAAAAAGGAGGAAACTACCACTGGGCCAGAGGTTTCCCCTTCCAAAGGACAAGTACGCTGCCAAGGATGTGATCCCTTGTGGAAACCCAGTCTGGATTCCAGGGGGTATGGACTGGCTTTTGATTTGAGGGCTTTAAAGGACTTTCTCACCTATTTAAGGTATGACTATCTTATGGGGCAGGGGCACCAAGAAATTACCTTAGATACTTAGAAGATCTTGTATAGGAATGTGTGTTGGAAGCATTTATGTTGAACTGTTCCTTTGTTATATTTAAATAACTTCAGTAAAGAACTTTGTTGGTAGATACATCTTTGCCTGGTCTGAAGTCACTTCAGGACAATTTTAAAGGGGTGCATGCATGCTTGGCGTATCACAGAACATGGTTCACACCTGGGGAGAAGACAAAATAGAGAAGATGCAGTACAAATGTCTAACGTGCAGTGAAGCTACTGGGAGGAGGATATATTGCCATTTCTAATGTTTACAGTTCTGGTATTGAGTCCATAGACAACCATCAGTGCGACTTGGCATAGGTGACAGAAGGCCCTGGTAGTGAAGGAGCTTGTGTGCTTAGGCTCTTTCTCTAGCATCCAGAACCTCAATACTGGGTCACGGGGAATCCTAGAGACCCAAAATCTAAGTCACGAAAGATGGAGTGAGGCCTCGGGAGACAATAAGCATGGGTTATGTACAAAGTTGAGCATCCTAGTATTCAAGTGTAATAATCAATGTCACTGGGATGAGGTGAATGGTTACTGGACTGATGAAGTCCAATGCAAGCTCCACAGCACAAGTTCAAAAATGCTGCACAACAAAAAAGAGAGAAGAGTTATATAATGTGTAATGAGGACCTCCTATTCATAGTGTACAATGTAGAGTTACCGAAGCTGGGCCATGGATTGCAAGGTGTTATTTATGTCTGTGTGGAGAGTATCACTTTTAAGATGGAGTTCTGCCTTAAACGCTATTTACATTGGGAAACAGCCTCAGCCCACCTTTGGGGGACACTAGCAAACATTCTCTCCCCATCCTGCATGGGCACCGCATTCATTTGGTAAGTTCAGAACTCTGAACTCTTTTCAAGCTTCACCCTGGACCGAGTCATTCATTCATACATAAATAAACAGGCGGGATGCTGGTGATGTCAGTGGCCTTATATGGACACATGCTTATATTCACAGCCATTGGCTAAATATGGGCATGTGCCCAAGAGGTAAATCTATTCGTTTTGTCATATTTGTTATGTTAGAATGAATATACAAATAAAATCAATAAAAGTAAAATAGTGATGACAAACAGCCAGCACAAAATATAGAATATGCAGTACTATATGGTTAAATAAATACACACAAGTGCAGTGCTTGAAAAATGTTTGTAGAAGCAGTCTGCATGCCTAGGTGCTTGATTTTGTATACCTGTGGCCATGGAGGTGATTGGAACACCTGAATTCAATGACTTGGAGGGCTGACCCAATACTTTTGGCAATATAGTGTACTATACGGTTAAATAAATACACACAAGTGCAGCACTTGAAAAACAACTCAGAAAAACACATCAAACCACATGTACAGTACTGTATATCATAAAGTCCATAGTAGCAACAGTGAAGCTGTACACTCTTAATAGCATTCCCCAGTGAATTAGTAGTAAACTATAAAAAACAAAAATATAATGTGATCTTCTCCACTTTTGGTCAATATGTGTGTGACACCACCAGGGGCAGACTGACAACTCATGGGGCCCCCGGGCAATAGGGGATCATGGGGCCCCTGTGTCCTTGCCCAAACTCAAAAAAGCCTATGAAAAAGGTACCAGGGGCATCTCATAGGGCCCCCTACTGACCCCAGGCCCTCGGGCAGTGCCCGAGTTTCCAAATGGTCAGTCCGCCCCTGGACACCACATGTCCTCCATCAACCGCACTCCAGAGGAGGTATGACTCTTGCAAGAGATGCATGTAATGTGTGCTCATTCTTACATGTTTACAGCTTACAGGGCAAATGAGGATGCCAGAGGTTCCTGCTGCCTAGCATGCTTGGTTGCTATGATGCAGGCAACTTCTGCTGCCTTTTGTCCTAGGTTGCTATGGGAACGGCAACTTCTGTCACCTAGGGTCTAAGGTTGGTAGGATGCAGGCAGCTTCTGCTGCCTAGCGTCTAAGGTTTCTAGGATGTGGGTTGCTCCTGCTGCCTAGCATGCTTGGTTGTTAGGATACAGACAATTTCTGACATCTAGCATATAAGGTTGCTAGGATGCAGGAGACTCCTGCTACTTAGCATCCTCTGTTGCTAGATTGCAGGTGGCTTATGGCACCTATTGCCTTAAGTTGCTAGAATGCAGAAGGCTCCTGCTGCCTGGCATCTTTGGTTGCTAGGATGCAGGAAGCGTCTGCTGCATAGCTTCCTAGGTTGTTAGGAAACAGGTAGCTTCTGTAAACTAGCATTCAAGGTTGCTAGAACTCAGGAGGCTCCTGCTACCTAGCACTCTCTGTTGCTAGAAATGCAGGTGGCTTACGGCACCTATTGTCTTAGGTTGCTTCGGTGCAGGCGGCTGCTGCTGCTTAGCATCCTCAGTTACTAGGATGCAGGTGGAAGAAGCTGCCTAGCATCCTTGCTCTAGGTTAATAGTGTAAATTTAGGTTAATTGCTGTATGCATGTAAACTTTATCACAAACATTTACATACATACAGCATTATATACGGCCCATATGCAAGACTGTAAATGCAGATTTCTCTTTTTTTTTTAAAGCAGGTAAACATAGCTGTGTGCTTGGGTGCATAGCCCATAGTTTATTTTGTGCCTTTGTGCATGTAACCTAAAAAGAGAAAAAAAAAAAAAATCTGCATTGACCAGATCTGCAATACAAGGCTATGGACTTACCTTACTAGTGACATGTTTGCTAAGTATTTTGAATATACAAAATAATTTCCAACATCCAGTATAAGCCACACACATTTACATTTTTCTACATTGTAGACTTGAAGGTCCAAACTTCGCTGCTGTTCCCATACATTTTGAACATATGACATTATTAGTTACATGGTAATGCTAAGCAGACCAGGAGGAGCAAACAGGTTTGCACAGTTAGATTGACAAACAGATGCTGAGCCATTGTGACACAGCTGCTATCACTGAGCTAGAGAAAGCAGGTCAAGGTTGCGAGGAGAAAGTGCCTTTCTGTCTCGTAGCTCTGAGCAAAAAAGATCCATGTGGGGAGAGAAAGTCGTGCTGTAGAAAATATGATGTGAAAAAAGATGAAACCCATTGGAAGAAACTGTGGTATGGTTACTTCTTAAAGTGGTATTAAAACCAGAATGTTGTTTCCTAAATCATATAGAAGGTAATGAACTCACATACAATTTAATTTTTTTAAAAATTTCCTCCTAAGAGCTTTCTTTTTCAGTCCTCTATATTGCACTGCTATAGTCCTGTTCTCTCTGTGCCACCAGAACCTATGTAGTCCTGTAGGAGGTGCATCCTTTCCTTTCCTTTCTTTTCTTTTCTTTTCCTTTCCTTTCCCTTCCCTTCCCTTTCCTTCTTTATTATTTGTTTCATTTTTGCTTGGGGCTCCCCCTTAAAATCCATACCATGTATAGCATTGGGGGGGGCTCAATTTTTAGTTTTGTTGTTGTTTTGTTTTATTACATTGTGTCCCCTTTAAAATCTATATCAGACCTGTTGGGCCTGGTATGAATTAGGAGGGAGACCCCATTTTTTTGGGGGGGGAGGGGTGCAAGGCCCATTAACATCTACATAATATTTTTACCTAATTAACAAACAGGATGAGGCAGCTGGGAACTGTCATTTTGCCACCAATTTAAACACACTTTGTTCTTTGTAGAGTGGGCCAATGACTTCAAGGAAGTTTAGGAGCCGCCATCTTGGAAATTCCTTAACACATTGAAAATACATTATAACAAGGTTTATTACTGTGGTGTCCCAGCAGGACTTTTAAATGTGAGTTCACTTTATTTTTTTAATAAATCAAGCTATATTTATATACTACACTATGGCAACCATTTCTGTTGACATATGCGGAGGATTTGTGGGATAAAGAGGAATCGGTGCCGTTTGCAGCAGAGTGAGGAGGAAAGTGGAGTCATCTATGGAGTATACCTACCCAGGTTAAAAGGCAAAGGCGGTATTTGACCTATGCAATTTGGGTCATAAAAGGAGGTGAGAGTATATATTATTATTATTATACAGGATTTATATAGCGCCAACAGTTTGCTCTGCGCTTTACAATATAACGGAAGACAGTACAGCAACAATACAGTTCAATACAAGAGGGATAGGAGGGCCCTGCTCCTTGGAGCTTACAATCTGTATGTCGCTGGTGGAGGAGCACCTATAGGAATATATGTGGATAGGAGCAATAAAGAGCACCTGTTTGGGAACAAATTATAAAGGCACGGATCAAGCACACATTATGAACTTTTAAGTTGCATTCAGTATATTCACCGTTGTTGCATAATCACATGGTGTGGATGCTTTCATTGATATATGAGGTTATAGAGATATATGCTCGGTACTATTTTATGACATATCTTTGTAAATGTTGGTGTTCCTGTAGTAGGTTGTATACACCATACAAATGCACCACTTCATCGGAAGGATCAGGGTATATCCCCCAAGTATGTTATAGAAATGAATTTTGAATTTATAATATTGCAGTTTAAGCACTGAAAAAATTGCTGCTCCTAGCCAAACAAAATTAAATTTTTTTTTGTTTTGGTACATGTCCCCAAGGGCAATGCCCGGCCCCTCCCTCCCCCATGCCATTTGTTTGACAATTCTTAAAGCGATAGTAAACTCATGTCTTCACAATAAAAAAGCTGGCCCCTCTGCAGGTTTAAGTCATAATGTACTAGTATGAACCACATACTAACACATTATGATAGACGTACCTGCAAACAGAGCCCCCCAGCACAGCACTGTCATGGCTCCCTCGGCACTTCAATCTTCGCCCGGTCTTCCTTCTGGGTTTTGTATCTTAAATGGCCAAGCTGCGGTGACTCCTCCCATGAATGCGCATTGGAGCCACATTGCTGGGGCACACAGAATGGGCTGTAAATGTGATCAGAGCTGTGCATGCACGGCTCAGATCGCATTACCCACGACAGGCAGGGGGGACAACTAGAGTCTCTTCTGTTATAATAACCACAGCTGTCAGCGGATTTATTTTATATCATGGCTTTTCTACCACTTTAACATATTAGCCTAGGAAATGGTCATTACTGCTTTTTAACATTTGAATACCATTGAGTGGGGTTTATATTCGACACCCGAACTTTAGTTATAGCAATATACAAATAACTCAATGGTGATTCCAACATAGTTAGAAAACTATTATGTTTTAGGGAGCTTAAGAAGACAAGTGGACACTCCATGAAATTGGAAGAGAAGCAGTTCAACCTTAAACTGCGAAGGGGGTTCTTTACTGTTAGAGCGGTAAGGATGTGGAACTCCCTTCCACAATCGGTGATGTCAGCAGGAAGAGTTGATGGTTTAGATGGGCATCTTAGTGAATGTCATATAAAGGGATATGGGAAATTATATTGACATAAACACATACATACAGTGCATGTCTTCCACTTGTCTTCTTAAGGAGCTTAAGAAGACAAGTGGAAACTCCATGAAATTGGAAGAGAAGCAATTCAACCTTAAACTGCGAAGGGGGTTCTTTACTGTTAGAGCTGTAAGGATGTGGAACTCCCTTCCACAATCAGTGATGTCAGCAGGAAGAGTTGATGGTTTAGATGGGCATCTTAGTGAATGTCATATACAGGGATATGGGAAATTATATTGACATAAACACATACATGCAGTGCATCCAGAAAGTATTCACAGCGGTTAACTTTTGACACATTTTGTTATGTTACAGCCTTATTCCAAAATGGATTAAATTCATTTTTTCCTCAACGTTCTACAAACAATACCCCATAATGACAACGTGAAAGAAGTTCGTTTTGAAATCTTTGCAATTTATTAAAAATAAAAAACTAAAATAAACCCCCATATACATACAGTCATGGCCGAAATTGTTGGCACCCTTGATATTTTTCCTGAAAATCAAGTATTTCACACAAAAAAGGTATTGCATTAACACATGTTTTGCTATACACATGTTTATTCCCTTTGTATGTATTGGAACAAATATAAAACAGAGGCAGAAAAGCAAATATGACATAATGTCACACAAAACCCCAAAAATGGGCTGGACAAAAGTATTGGCACCCTTAACTTAATATTTGGTTGCACACCCTTTGGAAAACATAACTGAAATCAGTCGCTTCCTATAACCATCAATAAGCTTCTGACACCTCTCACCCGGAATTTTGGACCACTCTTCCTTTGCAAACAGCTCCAGGTCTCTCTTATTGGAAGGACACCTTTTCCCAACAGCAATTTTAAGATCTCTCCACAGGTGTTCAATGGGATTTAGATCTGGGCTCATTGCTGGCCACTTCAGAACTCTCCAGCGCTTCTTTGCCATCCATTTCTGAGTGCTTTTTGACGTATGTTTGGGGTCATTGTCCTGCTGGAAGACCCAGGATCTTGGACGCAAACCCAGCTTTCTGACACTGGGCCCTACAGTGCGACCCAAAATCCTTTGGTAATCCTCAGATTTCATGATGCCTTGCACACAGTCAAGGCACCCAGTGCCAGAGGCAGCAAAACAACCCCAAAACATCATTGAACCTCCACCATATTTTACCGTAGGTACTGTGTTTTGTTCTTTGTAGGCCTCATTCCGTTTTCGGTAAACAGTAGAATGATGTGCTTTACCGAAAAGCTCTATCTTGGTCTCATCTGTCCACAAGACGTTTTCCCAGAAGGCTTTTGGCTTACTCAAGTACATTTTGGCAAACTGTAGTCTTGCTTTTTTATGTCTCTGTGTCAGCAGTGGGGTCCTCCTGGGTCTCCTGCCATAGCGTTTCATTTCATTTAAATGTCGACGGATAGTTCGCGCTGACACTGATGCTCCCTGAGCCTGCAGGACAGCTTGAATGTCTTTGGAACATGTTTGGGGCTGCTTATCCACCATCCGGACTATTCTGCGTTGCAATCTTTCATCAATTTTCCTCATCCGTCCACGACCAGGGAGATTAGCTACAGTGCCATGGGTTGCAAACTTCTTGATAATGTTGCGCACTGTGGACAAAGGCAAATCTAGTTCTCTGGAGATGGACTTGTAACCTTGAGATTGTTGATATTTTGCCACAATTTTGGTTCTCAGGTCCTCAGACAGTTCTCGTCTCCTCTTTCTGTTGTCCATGCTTAGTGTGGCACAGACAGACACACAATGCAAAGGTTAAGTGAACGTCTCTCCTTTTTATCTGCTTTCAGGTGTGATTTCTATATTGCCCACACCTGTTACTTGCCCCAGGTGAGTTTACAGGAGCATCACATGCTTGTAACATTCTTATTTATCCGCAGTTGTGAAAGGGTGCCAATACTTTTGTCCAGCCCATTTTTGGAGGTTTGTGTGACATTATGTCGAATTTGCTTTCTTTCCTCCCTTTTTTTGTTTTGTCCCAATACACACAAAGGGAATAAACATGTGTATAGCAAAACATGTGTTAATGCAATACGTTTCGTGAGAAATACATGATTTCCTGGAGAAATATCAAGGGTGCCAACAATTTCGGCCATGACTGTAAGTATTCACAGCCTTTGCTCAATACTTTGTTGAAGCCCCTTTATCACCAATTACAGCCTCAAGTCATTTTGAGTATGATGCTACAAGCTTGGCACACCTATTTTTGGGTAACTTCTCCCATTCTTCTTTGCAGTACCTCTCAAGCTCCATCAAGTTGGATGGGGAGCGTCGGTGCACAGCCATTTTCAGATCTCTCCAGAGATGTTCAATCGGGTTCAAGTCTGGGTTCTGTCTGGGCCACTCCAGGATATTCACAGAGTTGGCCCGTAGCCACTCCTGTGTTATGTGGGCTGTGTGCTTAGGGTCAATGTCCTGTTGAAAGATAAACCGTCGCCCCAGTGTAAGAATACCCCTTTCAGCATATTGGTGAGAACCAG
The DNA here is from genome assembly GCF_062004578.1 of Staurois parvus. Lineage (NCBI taxonomy): Eukaryota > Metazoa > Chordata > Amphibia > Anura > Ranidae > Staurois > Staurois parvus. Next base: position 2,361,277 of record NW_028318186.1, on the reverse strand, counting down.
CCCTAAAATGTGTTTTAGCATAGGTATAAATGGGCCTGTAATGTTTTTAAACATTTGTTTGGAATTGTTCTTTAAATCCTGATAGTAGGCTATGGTTATTACAAATGTTTGTAGCCAAAGGGTTTTCTATTAGTATCTTGCTATTTCTTAGTGTTTTTTTATTTTTTGCCTTTGAATAGTCCTGTTCTGACTTGATAAGTAATGACCACCAAGGAATCATCCCAATCAATGCAGACATTGTAGGAAGTACTAATCCTGAGATAATGCTACAAGCTGTGCTGAGAGACTACACATTATCAATATTGGAAATGTTAGCCTATTATACTAATGGCCATTGATGAAACAATAAAAATACAACAATTAAAACACTAGCAAATTAATAGTAATATATTCTCTGCATGTGCTGGATAACCGTTCAAGCATGTGGTGCCCATGCACTTAGGAATCTACTATATTAGTTAATGAAAAACTGCAAAAAAACCCTCTAAAAATATATAGTTTATAGAATTGCTGCTTACTCCATTTTGGTGTCTATCAAAAGTCCCATTCCATTTTGATCTGCTAGGACTATCTAAAACTATTAACCAATGCGAAAGTCGTTATTGTGCAATAGGAGGAAAACTGTGGGTGTTCTAAATACCATTTCAGTGCTGAATACCCCTATTTTTCTGTTTGTGTGACAGGCTCCCTATTTTTCGCAGAAGCCTGCTCTTCCCAGAAGAACTGAAAGGTAAATTAGAGGCATGCCCCACAACACATCTTTAATCAGTGCTAATATTTTAACCACTTGCCCTTCAGAGGATTTACCCCCCTTCCTGACCAGGCCATTTTTTGCGTTACGGCGCTGCGTTACTTTCACTGACAATTGCACGCTGCACCCAAATTAAATGTACACCTTTTTTTTCTCCACAAATTGAGCTTTCTTTTGGTAGTATTTGATCGCCTGTGCGTTTTAATTTTTTGCGCTATAAAAAAAAATCCTACAATTTTGAGAAATAAACAATGTCCAGTAAAAAAATGTTAAAAATCTAATTTTGGCAAAAAGTTAGGTCAAAATGTATTCTGCTACATGTCCTTGTTAAAAAAAAAATCCCAATACGTATGCATTAATTGGGTTATGTGAAAGTTATAGCATTTACAAATGGCGGTGTATATATACTGGTATTTTTTTTATTTTTAATAGTAATGGCGGCAATCAGTGACTTATAGTGGGACTGCGGCGGGCAATCTGACACTGAGGGGAACTGACTTGCTGTCATTGACATTCCCAGTGACACCAATACAGTGATTAGTGCTAATGGCACTGGGCAGGAAGGGGTTAACATGAGGACCGATCAAAGGGTTAACTGTATGCTGTTTTACTATGTGCTGTGTCCGTGTGCTTCACTGTAAGCACACTACTTTGCATGGCTGTGCTGTGCAGAGCCATCCAAAGCAGTGTGCATGAGCTGACAGAAAGGAGAACTGTTTTATTTACAAACAGTTCTCCTCCCAGTTGGGGATGCTCGGCAATCACTGGGCGCCGGCGAGTAATCACCGTCCGGAACCTGGTGATTGATAGACACGGCCCTGAATGGTGGCGCGGGTAGGGCATGCGCGCCTCCTACCTGGGGATGCAAAATCCCATATATATGTGATTTTGCACACCCGTGCCGCTCTGTAGCAGTACTTCTGCTATAGGGCTGTCGGGAAGCGGTTAAAGTAAAAGATTCCATTTGTCCCTATTTGCTGGGGACAGTCCTGTTTTTGAGGGGTCTGTCCTTGTCAATCAAATGTTCCCTGCATTGTACCTGGCATTTTAGTACAAAATTAACACTACGCAGGCACCAGCCCATATCGTGCTGCACAGGTGCCAAACCAATATGGTGCTGCTGCAGCCATTTGTGCATTCACAGAAATCATCTGTCAGGGCTGTTTTTCCTTTTCCGGCTTTTCATCTCAAGACCATTTCTATACTGATGGTGCCAGAGACATTTAGTTTTTATACTTTGAAAGCCTGCCTCTTGTTCCAAAAGTCTGTGAACAATTGTTTGATGGTTTAAAATGGGAGTGTGGTTTTGTGGGTGTGGCTACAATCAGGGGAAAGACTTTGTGGGTATGGTTAAAATGTGTGTGGTTAGTGGGATTTCCTTGGATTTCGTTTTAATGCATGTGCACCATGTAGTAACAAAGGCTGACACACATTTTTGTATTAGAATTTGGGGAGGATAGGGTTAACGGCCATTGACCAAGACTTGTTAGTATGTACTATATTGCCAAAAGTATTGACGCCTGCTTTTACATGAACATGGCATTCCAGTCTTAGTTTGTAGAGTTCAATATTGAGTTGGCCCACTCTTGTCAGCTATAATTGCTTCAACTCTTCTGGGAAGGTTGTCCACAAGGTTTAGGAGTGTGTCTATGGGAATGTTTGACCATTCTTCCAGAAACACATCTGTGAGGTCAGGCACTGATGTCAGATGAGAAGGCCTGGCTCACAGTTTCTGCTCTAATTCATGCAAAACGTGTGCTGTTGGGTTGAGGTCAGGACTCTGTGCAGGCCAGTCAAGTTCCTCCACCCCAAACTCACTCACCAATATCTTTATGGACCTTGCTTTGTGCACAGTAATGTTGGAACAGGAAGGGGCCATCCTCAAACTGTTCCCTTAAAGTTGGGAGCATGAAATTGTCCAAAAATGCCTTGGTATGCTGACGCCTTAAGAGTTCCCTTCACTGGAACTAAGGGGCCAAGCCCAACCCCTGAAAAACAACCCTACACCATAATCCCCCCTCCACCAAACTTTACACTTGGCACAGTGCAGTTAGGTAAGTACTGTTCTCCTGGCAACAGCCAAACCCAGACACGTCTATCGGATTGCCAAAAAGAGAAGGGTGATTTGTCACTCCAGAGAACACGTCTCCATTGCTCTAGAGTCCAGTGGCAGCGTGCTTTACACTCTCATCCGATGCTTTGCATTGCACATGGTGATGTAAGGCTTGGATGCAGCTGCTCGGCCATGGAAACCCATTCCATGACCACACTTGAATTCACTAAGCTCCTGAGAGCGACCCATTCCTTCACAAATGTTTGTAGAAGCAGTCTGCATGCCTAGGTGCTTGATTTTATACAACTGTGGAAATGGAAGTGATTGGAACACCTGAATCCAATGATTTGGAGGGGTGTCCCAATACTTTTGGCAATATAGTGTATGTTGCCATGTTATATGTGTTTTGATGCGTTGCCAGCATGTATTAACGACCCACCTGCAATGTACTCAGGATGGGCGGCCCGTGCAGGCTCAACGAGGTACTGGTACTTCATTGCCTGCTTCCAGGTATAGGGCATGTGCGTGCCCCACCGACACTTGCTGTGATTGTACACAGTGGGAGTCTGTCAGCAAGTCCTTGCTGATTGATCATAACCAGGACCTGCTGATTGGCTTGTCCAATCACAGCCCAGAGTCCTGTGTGGACAATCAACACAGGGCTCTGTACAGAGGGAATGATCTCTCTGTTTCTAATTCCTGCTAAGCAGGGATGAGAAACAAAGAGATCTATTAGTAAAAGCAGCACACTTTACACATATTACACAATGCTGGACACACATTTAACCCCTTGATTGCCCTAGATGTTAACCCCTTCCCAGCCAGTGTCATTACTACAGTGAAAGCGTATAGTATTATCACTGATTACTGTATTAGTGTCACTGGTGATGTTGGTAGCAGTTACTTAGTTCCCGCCCAGTGCAAGAAAGTCATATTGCACACCACACTATAGCAATTCCAATTATAACTCGCTGGTTGCTGCCATTAATAGTATATAATAAAAAACAATTCTTATATATTTACCATAGTTTGTAGTTAGATGCTATAACTTTAAAGCAAACCAATCAATATGCACTTATTGGGATTTTTTTTTACCAAAGACATGTAGCAGAATACATTTCGGCAAACATTTATGAAGAAATTTGGTTATTACATTATTTTTTATTGTTTAGGTTTTATAGCAGAAAGTAAAAAATATTGCTTTTTTTCCCAAAAATTCGTAATTTTTCATTTATATCACAAAAAAGTAAAAGACCCAGTGATGATCCAATAAAAGCAAGTGAAAGCTCTATTTGTGTTAAAAAAATTATATAATGTTCGTTTGAGTACAGCATTGCAGTCACTAGTTAAAGTAGCGCAATTCCGAATAGCAAAAAATGGCCTGGTTATGAGGGGGTAAAATCTTCCGGTGCTCAAGTGGTTAATAAGCCTCAGCCAAAGGCTGATAACCCTATCTACTCTAAATTCTAAACAAACAAAAAATTATTGAAAACGTGGCAACGTGCATCAAATGCATGCCAACGCACACAGGAAAGACACATGATAACGTACCTGGCTAACACTCGGGGAAATGGACCTGTACACACACATGGATTTAAATGGGCCCTCAAAGTTTGTTTCCTCCCAATTAGCACCATAGAGCAAACGACTGAGACCATTTCCACATATGAGTCCGGCATGTGGTCTCTAACAAGCTCAATTACCAATCTTTCTTCAACTGCATCCCAATCATTGCTTTAGGCTGGAGAAGAAACTCTTCATTCCCAGCTTTGGATCCCACCATGTGACCCAGATTAGAGTCAGTCTCATTTTACCCAAGGCACCTTCTCCCACCTCTGGCCACTCTGCTGGTTGCACCCCTGCAGGGCTCTCTATGTGCTTGATAAATACTTAAACACCAGGGGATTATTCTATCCCAAACAAAAACACACCTCTAAATACATATTCAGAGACTGGAAGCCTTCCCAGCCACTGTTAGCTACTCTTCAGGCTGAATGGCTCAGTCAGCGAGGAGCACTGGGATTTTCTCCTCTACCCTGAGGATATAGGAACTATAGCAGCTGTGGACCCTCTGACCTTCAGGGTGACCATATTGGAACAGAGCTGTCCTTCAGGGATTAAATGTTAACTCACTACCTTACTATGCTGCGTTAGTATCACTGTCCATTATTCCCACTAATATTGTGGCTGTCGGTACATTTTAATATATTGCTATGATGCTATATACATCCTGAATAATAATAGTAATAATAACAATAATGTATTGTCACGACTTTTACTGCTGTGCATTATTATAATAACTGGGGGTTCATTATTATCCTTATTACTTTTAATATTATAATTATTATTAATAATATTAACAACAATACTGTTGATGATAAAGAGGAGGATAGTAGTAACAATAATGATGCTAATATTATTATTACCATCTTTGTTGTTAAAAAAATAATAACACTCACATTGCTTTTACTATTACCATTATTATAAACGATGATGATATTATTATTATTATAATAATTATAAAATCATTGATGGTCATGATACAATAATAATAATATCATTGTCATCACCAACAAAAACAGCAATAATAATAAATGAATATTAATACTTGTTTAGGTAATTGAATTTGAAGCAGAAACAAACACACACACTGACCTCTTTGCTGCAGCATCAGTGGGATGGCATGATCAGTCATATATTCAATATCAAAACCAATATTTAACAATCTCTGCCAGGGCATGCAAACTTTTGAGTACAGCTATGTGTATTAATATATAATTCTTTTTATCTATTATTTTTATCTACTCACCCCCCCCCCACCCCCAGTCCCCATGGCAGCTTCCTCATGCCATTTTTACAGCAATTGCTTGCCTATCACACTTGAAAAAACTCGAAAAAGACCTACAGTAAAAAAAAGAAAACTGTGGTTGCTATAGACTTCAGTGGATAGTGATGATATGAAGCCATATATTGTCACATAGTTGTTTGGCTCCTTTTTAAGTCATGATGATAACAGAAATCACGCAAATGGCCCAATGAAAAGTTTCCATCCCCTGGAATGTTTGGCCTTGGTACAGACACACAAGGTGATAAACACAGGTTACAATAGCAATTAAAGGTTCATTTTAAATAGCAAATAGTCCCTGTGTATAAATAGCCAATGAGTTTGTTAGCTGGATGCACTGAGCAGGCTAGATACTGAGCCATGGGGAGCAGAAAAGAACTGTCAAATATCTGCATAAAAAGATAATGGGGCTTTAAAAAGATGGAAAAAGATATAAAAAGATATCCAAAGCCTTGAATATGCCAGTAAGTACTGTACAATAAGAGGTGGAAAGTTTGGGTATCTCTTGATACCAAGCCAAAGTCAGGTAGACCAAGAAAGACTGTAGCCGCAAATGCCAGAAGAATTGTTTGGGATACAAAGAAAAACCCACAGGTAACCTCAAGAGAAATGCAGGTAACCTCAAGAGAAAGAAAGAAAGAGAAAGAAAGAAAGAAAGGAAGGAAGGAAGGAAGGAAGAAAGGAAGGAAGAAAGAAAGAAAGAAAGAAAGAAAGAAAGAAAGAAAGAAAGAAAGAAAGAAAGAAAGAAAGAAAGAAAGAAACCTTGACATACCTCACTGGGCTGTTTTGTGGCATTGGTGTAGCAGTCAAATTTAGGGGGGAGGAGAGATCACTGACAATTCCTGCCAAGCCTGGAGGGTGATGTCACTCATAGGCTTACTATAGGGCATCTGTTGTTGGCTGTCTCTCCTCTCCTCTGAAGCCAGCCACTGGGAGTCAATCATGTAACCAGTCCTGAGTGCTAACAATAGTTAAGTAAACAATTTCCCTTCTACAGTGTAGTTAGTATGGGAGTTAGAAGGGTGTGGGAGCTGTTTTAACCACTTACCCTCCAGAGGATTCACCCCCCTTCCTAACCAGGCCTTTTTTTGCGGTACGGCTCTGTGTTACTTTAACTGATAATTGCGCGGTCATGCAACGCTGCACCCAAATAAAATTTACGTCCTTTTTTTCCCACAAATAGAGCTTTCTTTCGGAGGTATTTGATCGCCTGTGAATCTTTTATTTTTTACGCTATCGATAAAAAAACGAACATAACAATATTTTTGACTTTTTGCTATTAAACATGTCCAGAAAATTTTTTTTATTAATCAACTTTCGTCATAAGTTTAGACCAAAATGTATTCTGCTACATGTCTTTGCTAAAAAAAATCCCAATACCTGTAAATTAATTGGTTTACATGAAAGTTATAGCGTTTACAAATGGAGGTATATATACTGGAATAAATTTTTTTTATTACTAGTAATGGCGGTGATGCTTATAGCGGGACTGCGGGGGGGCATTCTGACACTGGGGAGAACTGACTTGGTGTCACTGACATCCCCAGTGACACCAATACAGTGATCAGTGCTAATAAAAAGCACTGGCACTATACTAATGACACTGGGCAGGAAGGGGTTTATATCTTGGCCAATCAAATGGTTAACTGTGTGCTGTTTTTATTTTTTAGTGTGTGCTGTGTTTCACTGTAAGCACATTGCTTTGTATGGCTCTGCTATGCAGAGCCATACAAAGCAGTGTGCAAGAGATGACAGGGGAGAGATCTGTGTTGTTTATACACAGGTCTCTCCCTCATTGGTAATACTCGGAGATCACAGGTTGCTGGTGAGGAATCACCGGCTGGGACCTGGTGATTGACAGCCGAGGCTGTGAATGGCGGCGTGGGTAGGGTGCGTGCCCCCTACCTGGAACTGCAAAATCACGTATATATACATGATTTTGCGCACCCGTACCACCCTGTAGCAGTATTTCTGCTATAGGGTGGTGTGGAAGCGATTAAAGTGGTTCTAAAGGCTGAAGGCTTTTTTTACCTTCATGCATTCTATGCTTGAAAGTAAAAAACATTCAGTGTGCAGCTCCCCCTGCAGCCCCCCAATACTTATCTGGGCCCAGTCCTGATCCAGTAATGTGCATGAGGCTCTCATGGGTCTCTCTCTCCTCATTTGCTGAGACACAGGAGTGGGAACAATTGGCTCATGTTGCTGTCAATCACAGCCAGTGAGGAGGGAGCGAGGGGTGGGACTGAGTCATGCTCTGTGTGTCCCATAGACACACAGAGGAGGCTTGGGAGTGAGCATTCATGAGCAGGGGCGGACTGACAACTCATGGGGCCCCCGGGCAGTAGGGGATCATGGGGCCCCTGTGTCCTTGCCCAAACTCAAAAAAGCCTATGAAAAAGGTACCAGGGGCATCTCATGGGGCCCCCTACTGACCCCGGGCCCTTGGGCAGTGCTCAAGTTTCCAAATGGTCAGTCCACCCCTGTGCATGAGTAACCCAAGCAAGCAACTTGCTCAGGGGGCACTCGGCAGGGGGGTGAATCCAGTACCGCTAGAGTATCGGGGCTGCTCTGTGCAAAACCATTGCACAGAGCAGGTAAGTATAATATGTTTGTTATTGTAAAGAAAGAAAACATGAACTTTTATAACCACTTTAAGCGTAATTCATGTTAGACTTGAATTCCACTTTATAAACACTAACATTTAAAATCTAAATGCAGCTTAAACTCAGGGTATTGATGTATGTTTTAAAGAGCCCTAAAGGGCATCACTGAAAATTCAAAAATCACTTAGGGAATGTTCACACATGCGTCAATACCCTTTGTTTATACAGCATTTGTTCAGCATTTTTAAAGCCTCGTAATCGCACTTCGATGCCTGCCATGGGTATTACAATGAGCACCACAGTGCTGTACACACAGGAGCAGTAGCATTGTGTTGTGTTAAAAATTAGACAACACATAGTTTTCATGAGGCATCGACGATTGTCAGCCACCTCCATTGATTTCAATGGTAGTTCTCTGTAACTACCTCTTAACAACACCTAAAGTATTCATGGTGTCAGTGAAGCATTTATAAAGTGTTAGCTGGGTGCTGGGGGAGAGTCAGCGGAGGTTCCTGCTCTCACACCACAACCTAACCACTCTTTAAAGCAGATCATTTCCTCTACATCACTTCCCCTTTAACCACTTGAGCTTTTACTCCCTTCATGACCAGGCCATTTTTTGCTATTCAGAACTGCACTATTTTAACAGGTAATTGTGCGGTCATGCAACGCTGTACCCAAACAAAATTTATACATTTTTTTCACACAAATAGAGCTTTCTTTTGGTGGTATTTGATCACCACAGGGTTTTTTTATTAAAGAAAAAAAGACCAAAAATTTAGAAAAATAAAAACCAATATATTTTTCTTCCTATAAAACATCCAATATAAATAAAAAATAAATACAATTTCTTCGTCAATTTTGCATATGGCTATCCAGAGACATGTCGAGAAGCACTACTTGGTGTGGCGTACACGTGACAGTCAGGGTAAAGCTGCTGCGGGAAGTGGAAAGTTGTCAGTGTGAGAGGTAGGGTCACAGTGCAATGGAGCAACGAGTGAATATCAAATTCTACAACAAAGTGGGGAAAACGGTGACATAGAAATATGAAATGTTGGTGCAAGTGTACAGGACGGAAGCCGTGAGTATAAAATGTTTTTACAAGTTGTTCAAACACGTTCGCGACGGGAAGGAAACAACTGAAGATGAGCCACGTTCTGGTCAGCCATCAACAAGCAGAACCCCTAGACATGATCGATCGAGTGCGAGTGACAAATGCTGGCACAAGATCGGCAACTGTACGAATGATGATGGAGGAATTGGGCATTAGCAAGGAAACAGAGTGCACATCGTCCACGAACATTTGGGTGGATGATCTGTTCCCAGTTTATGCTGCACAAGCTGACAGACAAACAAAAAGCAAAGCGAATGGAAACCTCTGGAGATTTCATTACCATGTGTGACCAGGAGCCATCTTTTCTGTGAACCATCGTCACAGGGGAGGAGATCTGGTGCTACCAGTTTGATTAGGAATCCAAGTGGCAATTGATGGAATGGTGTTTGACCCAAAAAGAGTTGCCTGCAAAAGTTCAAGGTCAAGCATCATGAAAGGCACACGTTTTGCATATGTGGCAGCACTGCAAGAATGTGTGACAGCGGTTTCACAATCGATTCCTAAAGAGGCCTTTTCTGACCGTTTCCAGAAGCTTTATGAACATTGCCCAAAGTGTCTTGTGCAGTATGGCGCTTATTTTGAAGGCCAATAAAGGTAATTTAATTGTATCTGCTGTTTTTTTTTTCTGATACCATTCACTAAACTTTTTAGACACACCTCATATATATATATATACTAATGGCGGTGATCAAAGACTTATAGTGGGACTGTGATAGTGCGGAAGGCAATCTGACACTAACTGACACTGGGTGAGAACTGACTAACTGACACAGACATCACAAGTGACACTAATACAGTGATCAGTAATAATACTATACACTGCCTCTGTACTAATGACACTGGCTGGGAAGGGCTTAACATCTAGTGGTAATCAAGGGGTTAAGTGTGTACCTAACACGTGTGTATTGTGTGCTGCATTTTACTCAAAATGTCTTGCAAAAGCATGGAGAAGAAACAAAGAAATTGTTCCTTCTGTACAGAGCCCTGTGTTGATTGTTAACACAGGGCTCTGGGCTGTGATTGTACACAGCCGATCAGCAGGTCCCAGCCATGAATCATTGTCCGGGACCTACTGACAAAATCCAGAGGTGGACAATCGCATTGGATGTCAGCGGGTCTGGACATGTGCGCATCCTGTACCTGGAAGAGGCCAGAAACGTACTGGTAGACCACTGTGCCTATACAGGCAGCCCATCTGCAGAGCATTGTGGGTGGGCAGTCCGTAAGTGGTAAAAGCAGATCATTTCCTCCACATCACTTCCCCTTTTAGCACTTCCCACTATAAAAGCAGCACTTTCATGGGCAATCTTGAAGCTTTTTCAATGCTTCAAAAACACAACTAAATCATGTCATAAATGCTATAGGGATGTTAATGAGCATTGGTTCATTCTTCATAATCAACACACGTGTGAACAAGACCTTAGGGCTCATTCAAACACACACCTTAACTGCACCTATAGCATTGCGAGTGAAGCATTTATGAAATGTTAGCTGGGCATTGGGGGAGAGGCAGTGGAGGTTCATGTATCCCAGAATGCATTGGGAAATAATAGAGAAGTAGGACAGAGCAGTTCCAGCCACTTCATGTTTGTACACAACAGCTGTGGGGTAACACCATTTGCTTCTGTGTGCAGGCAAAAGCAACAACCAGCCAGCAATACTGACCATGCCAGGCAGGAGCAGAGGCATTGTGAATTATTGCCAGTGGAAACGTTTTTTGTCTCAGCAAAGTCGGGTGCCAGCAAGCAACAATGACCATCTTTCCATGATCATCTTGATCTTGACCAAGCCATGTGTCAAAGAGATCAATGCATATGAATCCATCTTGTAGAAAATTCACAGAAATATCTGCTATCACACCACAATCTAACCACACCCCGCAGTAGATAATTTCCTCTACATCACTTCCCCTTTAAGTACTTCCCACTAGGAAACCAATCATGGGCATTTAATAAGCATTCTTGATGCTTATTCAAAGCTTCAAAAACACAACAAAAACATGTCATAAATGCTATAAGCACATTAATGAGTGTTGCTTAGTTCTTCTTAATCAACACACGTGGTAACAAGCCTTTAGGCTAGGTTCACACCTTTGCGTGTCTTTTTAATAGCACCCCCACAACTTTGCTAACACGTGTGGTTTCACCTGCGCCAAACTGCATGGGTACGGAGCATTGTTGGAAAATGGTTCAGGGCTTCTTTTCTGAGATACTGGCATGTAGGGCAGCCTATCAAAATGACTGGGCTGCCTTACATGTGAAGCATGGGAAATGCATGAAAATGAGTGCATGCTCTTTCACACCTGTAGATGTGAACCTAGCCTTAATAATGTTTTATGGGGGGAAATTGTCTTAAAGCTGCACCTGGTATTACAGCACTCCAGAGCACAGGACATCCGGGGGATGCCTTTGACCAAATATAGTCATGACCACCATTGGTCAATTATGTCAGTCTATAATGGTGATTCAGCGAGCGCTAAGATGATGAGAACATAAGCAGCTGATACACTAAAGGAAACCATATAACCTCTCTAGTATATACAATATGAAAAAGTGCAGCGCTAATAAACAATGTGTCTGTACTATATCAGAGGCTGGCCACACCCTCAAATAGACAGTATGGAGTCCAAAGGAACAATGTCCAGTAATATTGACAAATGGATGAAATGGTGACTTTGTTACTCCCAGTGAGGCACTCGTCAGAACCGTGCAGGAAATACAAGAAATGCACACTCACCAGATGCGCAATAAGTAAGCGCAATAATAAGAGCTAGAGGTCCCCTCTTATCCTGTGGAAGGTGCAGCTCACACTGGACAGGCTTTCCCACAATACTGGCGCCCTTGGAGATCTTCTCTACTGGTGGAAGCTGCGATGGGGGTCAGCATACATGAGTCACTCTCCTCTGGGCCTCAGGGTAGTCACCATATGGTCCTGGGGGAGAAAAGTGGCCATAGTGTAGTAGGTCAAAATGTTGATTCATTTATTAATAATTAAAAGTAATGAGCATACATAAAAGTAAATGGAAGCCTTCGCCAATGAAATGTAAACAAAGCATGCAGCAAAAACGTTCATGAACCATTCAGAACACTAACCAGCTGGATAGTTATGGAAGCCACCGGACCTCCTTGATCCGGTGGCGTGACGTCTCAGGCGTGTGTGGCTCCTCCTTAATTATGTCAGTCTGTCCGGCTATCTCCTACTCTGGTTGCCTTTAAGTGGTCCCTGAAAACTCATCCCTAGGGAAGCCTATCACACCTTCAACTAACAGAACTTTTATCACTTCATTATTAAAAGTAATGAGCATACATAAAAGTAAATGGAAGCCTTCGCCAATGAAATGTAAACAAAGCATGCAGCAAAAACGTTCATGAACCATTCAGAACACTAACCAGCTGGATAGTTATGGAAGCCTCCGGACCTCCTTCATCCGGTGGCGTGACGTCTCAGGCGTGTGTGGCTCCTCCTTAATTATGTCAGTCTGTCCGGCTATCTCCTACTCTGGTTGCCTTTAAGTGGTCCCTGAAAACTCATCCCTAGGGAAGCCTATCACACCTTCAACTAACAGAACTTTTATCACTTCCATCAGCTCATCGCCCACAGTTATAACTTTTTGTACCACTTTCCCCAGCCTATTAGATTGTAAGCTCCTATAATCAGAACCCTCTTAACCCTCTTGTATTTTATTGTATTGCAACTGTATCGTCTCCCTTTATATCGTAAAACTCCACACAAACAGTTGGTGCTATGTAAATCCTTTATAATACAGACACCCAAGATCCCCAGCTGTTTCTATTCTGGTCCAGGGTTTTGGCCATGCTATCTAGCCATTTATGGCCAGTTTGTTCAGCAGTTTGATAACTAGACTGGGTTTGGGTCAAATTCACAACCACATCCCTGGTAGCTATTAAAATTGCAAGGAGTGGCAATCGATTGCCAAACAAATGGAACAAATGTGTCCCTATTGAGTAAGCTAGTAGTGATCAATGTCACATGATTTAACAGTGCTCCAATCAGGTGCAATTGAAATGGTTTATGACAGAATTAGATGTGCTGTAACAATTTTCGGCAAGGATTTCTAGGATTTCTTAGAAATCTAGCTGGACATGCTACTTTAGGAATTAAACATAGCAACCTAAGGGTATGTTGTGCAAACGAATATTGTTTAACTCTTTTGGTTTTGGTTATATTTGTATAAACTCCAGCCAATGTGCCACAACTCCATGGCTTTCTTGTTACATCTCATTAGAAAGGCCTTTAGTATTCTCTCTAAAAAATATGAGCAGAGATGAACATATCTTGCGGTGGGACAAAAAGAGAGGAAAAAAAATCAAAGGCTTCAGAGCACTGGCAAAATTTCTCATCGAATGTGTCTGAAAAGATGAAGGCCCTGCAGGCATTTTGCTGGGACCATTGTGCTTTTTCCATTAGAGAGATACAATACTGACTCAAAGCGTGCTATTGATTTTTTTTCTTGCTTTTTTGCCTATTTATAAAAGACTGTTGAAAGTGCTTTTAGACTTAATTGAAAAGAGATGTACTTTTATAATGTAACAGTAATTTAATGGATCTTAAGTGCAATATATATATATATATATATATATATATATATATTAAGTAATATTTCAATTGTGTATATATATTTATTGTCTTCAGGTTGTGTTCATGCCACCTAAAGTGTATCTATTGTCAAACTTTGTGGGGGTTAAAATATGGTTAAACTTACTTTTCTCTTTGCTGTATGTGCCCCTTAGGGGAGATTTCACTCCGTTTCCTGTCTCAGAAACCCAAAAGAAAGTGACAAGAAATTTCCCCAAAGTGAGGGGAAATTCCCTGTTAGGTGTCACTGAAACAGGTTTCCCCATCTGAAAAGCTTCCCACACCTCTTGCTTCAGTGGATTTTCCACCCATTGGGGAAACAGACAGCAGTAGTGGTCTGACCATAGTTATAACTACTCCCCTCCCCCATCCAAAACTGAAAAAAAAAGTTTTGAATAGAGATATAGCATAAAAAAATCTAATATAACATTATTAAAAAACCTTTCTTTTTTAGTCTGTAGACAGAGTCCCCCCCCCCCCCCCATTTAGCACTTTTCCCACATTGTCCAGTATTTTCTCGTATCCCCACCAGCCTTGGTGAGCAGGAAGTTGTAAACCCATGAGGATTAATCATTATCAAGATTAATAAATCTATACAGGATTTATAGACCCATGGTGCTTTCATTCTTCATGCTTTCTTTGGACTGCTCTGGGGACCCATTAGCATACCTTGCATGGTAAAGAGTTACCTCTTAGGACTTGTGTAGTGACCCATCTCAAAACAGATGCATCCATATTCTAAATTTAGTGATGCTTGGCTGTAGTCATCCTAGGTCTGAATTTCAACTTCAGGTTATTGTTTGCTTCTTCCTGCTGCGTCCTTCCATACTGCAAAAATGGTTCAAGAATGGTTTGAGGAACGCAATGAGATTGAGGTATTGACGTTGCCTCCAGATTCCTCAGATTTCAATCCAATCGAGCATCTGTGGAATGTACTAGAAAAGCACGTCCGATCCATGGAGGCCCCACCTTGCAACTAACAAGAAGTAAAATATCTTCTACTGATGGCTTGGTGCCAGATATCACAGTATGCCTTTAGAGGTCCAGTGTTGTTCATGGGCCAGGGCTGTTTTGGGTGCAAGAGCGGGATCTACTCAATATTAGGTGGGTCACCATAATGTTACAACAATGCTTATTTTTGTTACTTACTTTTATTATTATTTAGTATTACTTAGCACTCAAGAATAAAAAGTGATTGCAATGCATGCTTCACTATCAACAGATCAACAGAAGGTGTAGATGTACATTAAAAGTGAAAGGTGAAACTGAAATACAACAGAGGAAGACTATAGCAGTTGGTAAATAACCACCCAAACCAAAAATACAAATACAAAAGTACAACTTGTGGCTCAAAGAAGAATGTCTGATTTAAGAAGCTAAACAACTGGACGAGGCTGTTTGTCCACTAGAAGAAAGAAGACACAACCATGAAGCACTAAGTGAATTCGAAGAGAGAGAGAGGCAGAGAGAGCTCCTAACTGAATGCGCTGCAGCAGACAATAACACCCTAAGGCAGTGTGACCAGATGCTTCTTTTCTTAGTGAAATATCTTTCATCTTTATTAGTATTTTAAACCCTCATCTGATAGTATTATGTGATTTGTTGTCTAGTCTATGGGAAGAAAAAAATATAAGTCAATCTGAAACGGACAAAGTATGTTGTTCTGGATGAGATCTTGGTGTTATGGCAGAACATTGGGGTTTTATTGCATTTCACAAATACAAATATATGATGCAAACATAGAGCATTCAAGGTCAGCGAGGTCGCGGAATGCCAGATGTTCTGATATTGGGAAAGGGGTCATTCCGGCTGCGCCGTGCTGGGATTCTCTTCTAGTTTTCAAGTGTTTGATCTTTAACAGCGAGGGCTGGTGTAAAATACTGTTCACTGCAGGTTCAGGGTCTGTGTGGAGCAATAGGAGAAAAAAAGATAATTTTTTGCAGAAATCAATTACATTATGAGGTGACTAAGCTTGGGGGATGTGTGATGGAGAGCCATGTGCTGGTCCAGTGCAGGATCCCTGGACAGCTCATGGATGTGATTGTCCTATCTCCTTCCCCTCTTTGCTGTCCCAACCTCTTACCCAACATCTTTACTATCCCATTTCTTACAATCCTCAAAGTGTATGTCCTGTAGGCTTACAATACACTTTACAATCTGAATGTACAATCTTCTTAGGTCTCCTTAGGTCTACCAACTACTATGTAGTGCAAGCTGTAGGTCTTCATATTACATTGTTTTAGTGAATCCATACTTGACTGTGGAAAGAGTGTACACTCAGATTATACCATGTATGATGACCCTTAATCCTAGTACACATGGGCCGAATGCTGGGTGTCATCAGCTGATTCAATAGAAACCGTCTGACATTCAACCTGTGTGTACGGCTGCCGGTCTGACAAAAGCTGGCCTTTTGATCGGCTTCTGTCAAAGGGGCACGACCGGAAATGGTCTGCCGATTGGCTCGGAATGCTGTAAGTGAGGCCAGAGAACCTGTCGAGGCCTCATCCGCTGACAGAGAGAGAGAGCCAGGACCTTCTGGAAGTCACCAATCGGGTGAGAGAGTCCCATACACCAGTTGAGCAAGAGAACACTGACATTCTTCTCATGCCTTCTACTTTACCTGCACACAGTTACAAACAGGGACGGACTGACCATTTGGAAACTCGGGCACTGCCCGAGGGCCCGGGGTCAGTAGGGGACCCCATGAGATGCCCCTGGTACCTTTTTCATAGGCTTTTTTGAGTTTGGGCAAGGACACAGGGGCCCCATGATCCCCTATTGCCCGGGGGCCCCATGAGTTGTCAGTCTGCCCCTGGTTACAAACATTACATTCAGCTAACACATGTTGCGGCCTAGTTCCCATAGCCGCTACTAACACATTTGCAGCACAGTCCAATCATCAGAGCTGACCACAGTGCACACCTTGTACAGTCCAGATCACATCAGTGCTCCCTTAACCAATGGTCTACCCTCCTAAAGGAACTTCTACCATGATTGTCATTGGTTATTGCAGCCCAGAGTGGAGTTACCCTTTGCCAAAAGGTGCTATTGCCAGTTTGACACCTTATTTGCCTTAAGCTGCCCTTTACTTAGTGCATTAAAGTGGACAACACCCAAGTCAAGTGCCACTTAAAGGTAAAATACTTGTCCTTTTTTCTTCTTCCCCTTGTGTCAATCCTGTAACTGTCACCAATATTACATATTACTCATGCACCAACTGGGTTCCAGCAAGCATGCAGAAGAATCCTCACTGCATTTATAGGAACATTGACTACCCTGGTCAAAGAGCTCTCAGATCTTATCTCAGATTTAAGCCATCCGATTCTGAGGGCCCAAAGTGAGCTAGTTCTACTGTTGCTAGGTTTCATTGCTCACTGGGGTTGACACCACCTCAGGTTGAAGGTATTGGGTTAACTTCTTAAAAGAAAGCCTGCTAACACTGATTGAGATTCTGCTGTGTGGTGTTTCTTTGCTTAGAGTTGCTAAGAGTAATATTTGCCATTCCACGTACTAATACCATTTTGTACTGTCTCACCAAGCGTACATTGAAGTTTAATATAAACCTCATATCAGTTTACTCTAATTTGTGTGTGAGTCTTTTTTCTGGTGGTAATTTACTCTGGTCAAAAGAACCCCGTGGTGTCAGCAGGGGTTGGGCTTTCAGAAAGGGCTCCAGAACGACAGGGAGCCCGAAAATAACTCAGTGACTTCTAAGAGGTTAGTGCCACACTTGTGATAGCTTGTTTCCCAACAGTTCCCTCAGATCCGATCTCCTGAGCAGTTCCCACTGAGTGCAGGATGGGGACAAGGGAGATGCAGGTGCCCGGGGTGCAGTGTGGTGCCGAAACCCCCACTGGATGATCTCCCTCCAAGTGAGAGAGGAGGAATCATCTACGGTGTGTGGGGAGGTACTAGAGCTGGCTGGGTGCTTCAGCTTAATACAGTAACAAAAGTAAGACATGTGCAAGATGGCAGAGCTTTTAAGGGGGGGATGGGGACAGTGGAGGGGGGATTGCATGCAGCTGTCAGAGCTGAAGAGAAATGAAAGTGAGATGTGGATGAGGAATGTAGAGGCAAGCAGTTGTGGAAGAACGCCTCAAAAACTCATCTAAAACAGGTCTGCAAATTTCCCATATAGGCGTTTCAGAGGCGTGCAAACTCACTTATAAAGTTATAAGAGCGAATAGGTTGGGTGAGAAGCTGGGGCAATAGTAAAGTGGAGGCAGAAAAGAAAAAGGGACATGAGGTACCAGCCTAGCTTACACACTGACCAACAAGGTTTTATTACAATAGAGTTTTTAGTCCTCTATATGTATATAGTTCAGCTTATTAATGATGCCTATTAAAGTTTACATTGGCTCTTTGATCTCACATTCAGCGTTGTGTACCGCAAAAGTAGCAATGACACAAGTTTAATTTGTAACAAAGCTTAAAGTGGAACTGGAGTGAATGTAATTAATGTTGCAAAAAAGGAATCTTGCTTTGCTCACTAAACAGAGTCCCAGTACATAGTGATAAAAGCCTTCTGTGCAATTCTAGTTATTTACAGCCAATTTCCTGATTTAGCCATCTTCAAAGGCCTCGTTCTAGTGTTCCAATGCTTTCACAAATGAAGCTTTTCATGCAGAAACTTTTCTAAATGTTATGCAGACTCACAACACCTGCCATCTGATCTGACTCTCCATCGTTTTCCATGAATTAAATATCCTGCCATAACTTTTTGTTGTTGTTGTTTGGGATAATGAAGGTTTAGAACCCCTTTAAGTTTTACATTGTCCTCTTTGGAGACATTAACCTTCTTGATATGTCCTGATGACTTTTGTCACCAGAAAGAAATTGATGGAAAACCCTATATGTTACAGATGTCACTAGAACTGGAATAGAGGGGAAATCTTCCAATAGGACATCAAAACATAGCATTACCTTGGTTCACATATCCGTGTTCCTGCAGGTCGTGTTTTGCGTGGGCACGAGAGCCCATTCATTTGAATGGACTCCCGTGCCCCGGGACACGTAGGGAAGAAGTCCCTGCACTTCTTCTGAAAACTCAGCCCGCACGGAAACCTCGGTTCCCAGCAGGGAACTGCCCGAGGGCCCGGGGTCAGTAGGGGGCCCCATGAGATGCCCCTGGTACCTTTTTCATAGGCTTTTTTGAGTTTGGGCAAGGACACAGGGGCCCCATGATCCCCTATTGCCCAGGGGCCCCATGAGTTGTCAGTCCGCCCCTGGTTCCCAGTACGGTTGCAATTTCCAGTGCGGGTGGTGTGCCATTAGAATTAATGGCACCAGCCCGCGGGTCCGCACTCTTCTGTGTGGGTGCTGCACGGATTTTTGTGCGAATCCGCAGCGGCACCACCCACACATATGTGAACCTAGCCTAAAGGGTGTTCTAGGATGACCCACCGGTATTTTGACCATACATCGAAACTTTCACAATTTATTCCAAATCTCATAAAATATCAAAACAGAAATTATACAAAGTCTCATTATTATACAAAAATACATATAAAAGCTAAAATGGCTATTGACATGAATCAAGTCAATACATTTTAGTAAATACCACTTCTTCAGAACTTCATATTCATAAATGAGAGATATCCATCACAGATAATCCTTAATCTTTGAACAAAAAAAAAATGAAAAAAAAAAATACATTGCATAGTTATAAAGACAGAATCGATTTATTTTTACTTATTAGTCTCTTACGATAGGAATAATTCTTCGCTAATTGACAACCAATCTAACCTATAGGTTGCACATGGGGGAAAAAGATCTCAGTTGATACTTAGCCACTTGCCTAAAGGGCACTTTTACCACCTTCCTGTCCAGGTCAATTTTCAGCTTTCAGCGCTGTTGTACTTTGAATGACAATTGCGCAATCATGCAACACTGTACCCAAATGAAATTTTTTTCACACAAATAGAGCTTTCTTTTGGTGGTATTTAATTACCACTGGGTGTTTTATTTTTTGCACTATAAATGAAAAAAGCAAACATTTTGAAAAAAAAAAGGTTTTCTTGTTTCTATTATTATAACATTTTGCAAACAGGTAATTTTTCTCCTTCACTGATGTGCATTGATGAGGTTGCACTGATAGGCAGCACTGATGGGAACTGATGAGTGGCACTGATAGGCAGCACTGATGGGCACTGATAGGCTGCACTGATAAGGCAGCACTGATGAGGCGGCACTGGTAGGCATTGATGAGGAGGCACTTGGGGAGCAACTAACTAACTGTCACTGACATCCTCAGTGACTCTAATACAGTGATCAGTGCTAATACAAAGCACTGACACTGTACTAAAGGCACTGGGCAGAAAGGGTTTACCATCTGGGGCGATCAAAGGGTTAACTATGTGCTGTTTTACTGTGTGCTGGGTGTGTTTTACTAAGGGGGTATTCTGTTTTATATTTCTCTACCATGCTGGTGCTGATGGGGGAGAGATCTGTATTGTTTACATACAGACCTCTCTCTCGTCAGTGTTCCTGGGTGATCGCTGGGTGCTGGCGGGGAATCTCTAGCCAGGACCCAGTGATTGACAGCTGTGGCAGCGTGCGTACCCTCTACCCGGAAATACAAAATCACATACATATATATATAATATATATATATATATATACGTGATTTTTCACAGCCCTGCCGCCCTGTAGCAGTAGTTCTGCTATAGTGATGTCGGCAGTTAAGATACAATTACAACTTGTAAGTTATCTATCACATCTCTGTTTCCACCATGTAATATCATAACCTCATCAATCAAAATACCATTGTATTCATGAACAACGTATCTTGATGCTGCTGATTGATGCAAAATGATTGATACTTTTTGGTCCTTGCTGCCCATAAGGAAGAAAAATATACTTGAAATATATTTAAAAAATATTATTCCCAAATATATTGCCATACATTTGAAATACTACAATTTTGGCCATATTGAATATATTTCAATATATATTTCAATATATATATATATATGCTGCATGTTGAAATATGTTTTGTATTACAAAATATATGACAAATATTTAAAAAAATACATTTCAAATATACTATATGTCTTTAAAAATACAAATCTACATTTTTGGAATGCATTTACAAACATATGTAAAAATAGATGTAAAAAAAATCTGAAGAATATATTTAAAAAATATATATTTTTTAAATATATTCTTCAGATTTTTTTTAACATATAACAAAGTAATTTTAACATATAATTTTACATATATTTGTAAATGCATTCAAAAAATGTAGATTTGTATTTTTAAAGACATACAGTTCATTTGAAATTTATTTTAAAAAATATTTTTCATATATTTTGAAACACATTTCAACATGCAGTATATATATATATATATATATATATATATATATATATATATATAATTTTATATATAAAATTGTAGTATTCCAAATATATGCCAATATATTTGGGAAGAGTATTTTTAAATATATTTGAAATATATTTTTCTTCTATTTATATTAATAAAAACACATTTCAACATGCAGTGTATATATATATATATATATATATATATATATATATATATATATATATGTATATATATATATATATATATATATAAATATATTGAATATGGCCAAAATTGTAGTATTTATATATATATATGTATATATATTTATATATATATATATATATGGCAATATATTTGGGAAGAATATTTTTAAATTATA
The DNA here is from genome assembly GCF_062004578.1 of Staurois parvus. Lineage (NCBI taxonomy): Eukaryota > Metazoa > Chordata > Amphibia > Anura > Ranidae > Staurois > Staurois parvus. Next base: position 2,339,625 of record NW_028318186.1, on the reverse strand, counting down.
TTTCAAATATATATTTCTTCCATGTGGGTGATCTACTCAATTTCATTGAATCTGGTCTAATTCAAGTTTAAATCGGTCAAAACGGTAGTTATGACTATTTAATAGTTTGCAGATTTACATTGGATACCCTTTATACTTTCTCTTCCAAATTGATGAGAACTATATAGTATCCAATGACTCTATATCAAGCGTTAATGTGGGGCCATATTGTCAATATTATCTTATCCAAGTTAATTCATGATATCCTCTGTCACTGTTTACACAGATATGTAACTTGACTTTGATTGTAATGCTCCTTGATAATTCTTATATGGAAACCCCACTAATGTTATGGTAGTCATGTGTTCTAACTCAGCTTGTATGATTTCTATATTATAAAAAAATAATAAACAGATTGAAATCCAATTGTTTGCAGATTTGATTGCCCTGATGGATCAAACATCTATTGGATATTAAAACGGAAAAGTGTACAGCTTCCATAACAGCAAGAAGAATTGAAGCACCACACCACTGTCCATTAGTCCAGATACAGTTTTATTTCAGAAAGTTTCAACAGGCAATAAAAGAACGCAATGCATTTTGGGGACTTTAATAGGAAATCAGGACTGAAACTTGGATAATATTTTGTCCAGTGTGATCATTTACAAAGATCTCGTCAGCAGAAGGTGTGCCGGTCAGGTATTTTTGGACCCCCCAAAGCACATTGGCTACTTCTTTCATAGTCCCTTTGACCCTTACTGGAATATAACTGTATCTTAACTATTGATCAGTAGTGTGGAGCTTGTATTCTCCTTCTGGTTTACCGCACTAGAAACTGAGACAATTGAGGAGATCTGCTGGGGTATAGAATCTGCCTGCCTATTATCCGGATAACTTACACCAACATCATTACAATACTATTGGATAGCAACACCAATTGGATAACCTTAAGGGATCCCCACTAATTCTCCATTTTCCCAAATTTCACCAACAGGGCACAAACAGCAAAAACTGAACAGCAGCAAACCGTTACCATATGTTCGGTATGTCAATGCACAATCCAAAGTGTGGTAAAATTGCAATTCCATTTGTTTTGAATGTCACCTTAACCAACTACTATAGAATCAAGCAATGCCGTTGCACTCCAGGCCCTCACAGTGCACCAATCTTGCACTGCATTAAATAAAAGTGTTTGTGTTTTTCATGTGTTAAAATGTATATGAACCCTAACAATAAACATCTCCTTTTTTGCTCCATATTACTCTTTCAAAGCTGAGATAAGCAAATGTTTAAATATAAGAGTCTTGGGTATTCTTCCTGGAATCTTGGTGTGCTTTGTGTTTTTCTTCCAGATCTGTGCAGTAATCCAGTGTGAGACCTTCCCTCTGTGCAGGAGCTTCCTGTAATAAAGACCGCTCACTGCTGTTCCCTATTCATGTGCAGGGTGACTGGTCTAGTCTCCACCCCCTCCTGTAGTTCTCTGCAGTCATCTTGTAGTGGGTGGAGCCTGCTGAGTCCCTCCCACACCTCTGCTCTCTGCATAGGCTATGTATAGCACAGTTGATGTCACTGCTACTTTTACAAGGAAATAATTGTGTTTTCAAAAATGGATTTATATCTTTTCTGACTATTGAGTAAAATATTTACATGAGAGTTTTTCTGTGCCTGGATTTCAGCTTAACAAAAATAAAAAAAGCATTTTGATTTTATGTTTTATATATGCAAAAAATATACCTATTGAACCTGCCAGAAATTCAGTGTTGTCTTTTGCACTCTGTAGCCCTAACTTGAACAATGTTATCAGGAAGATGATACGCAGAACTAAAGGCAGAACTTTTTTTTTTTAAATTTTGGATAGAGTAAGGGAGGGTTATAACCACTGTTAACCCTTGTCACCCCTGTCATTGGGAGATTTCCCTTGTCCCCTTGTCCAATAGCCAAAATGGGAAGTGAGAGGAAATCCCTCCAAAGTGAACCTGACAGGTGTTCAAATCCCTCTCCACTCTATCCAAAACTAATAAAAAAAAAGTTTTGCCTTTAAGACTACAGAACACCTCCAACCTATATTATCTAGATACGGAGAGGGTGATGTGCTCTGTGGTGCTAACACATGTCCAGTCCTAGGCTTACATATACTTAACATGGAAGGTTAAATTGTGACCCGGATCCATGCTGGTGGAGAAATGGTTGTAGCAATCGTGCACACCTAGATGGACGCGGTCATCCATCTTGTTAAGAATCTTCCATATTGTATCTCTGTACTCCCAAGTCAGTCTCCCTCCTCCGATTTCCCCCCTCCCTCAGGAATGTGGTCTGTGTTAAAAAGGCAACAGGCCCCAGTGGGAGAGCTTAAGGGCTATAAAATTCCAACCAGGGTGGGGCCTAGCTGTCTGTTAACTTCTCAATCTGGGTTATCGTAAAACCATATACCAAGTCCTTCACTGAGTTTAAAGACATTCCAGATAAGTCATAAACCAGACACCACATTCAACATCCATTTTCCCCTATGATTACATATCTTAGATTAGGCAAGACTTACACAAACATGGAGCACATATTCGGGTGGCTCACGTCAAGACAAATCACCTAGTATATTACACCCCCTAGCTGGCATACACAGGAGAGCAGGAAATTATATCTCCTTAACCATTCAAGCAGTTATCTCATATTTTATATGTAGACTTTCAGCCGGTGATTCTGAGTATTAATCTACTAGTGGCAAGGCTGCTAAATGCACCGAGAATAAGTTATGAACCATAATATAAGCCACGAGAGTTTTTGGTCATAGTTTGGGTCTCCACCTACAAATCCCTCCTCAAATGAGGCGATTGGTTTACTGCTCCAGGGAGACACCCTGTGGAGCTCGTAGAAAAAGCTAAGCTGAGCTGAGTTAAGTGAAGTGAAAAAATTCTCCTTTTTTTTAACATTGGAACTAAGGTTGGGATATAAGGCATCCTTTTGACTCATTTTATTTATTTATTTTTTTTTATTTTATTTATTTCAGGTACTTATATAGCGCTGTCAATTTACGCAGCGCTTTACACATATATATTGTACATTCACATCAATCCCTAACCCTCAAGGGGTGTACAATCTAAGGTATGAAACCTGATCTGCTTAAACCAGGACATTTGGAAAGTACTTTAACCCTCTAAACTCTTTTCTGTTATCTCTTTGCTGTGCTGTTGCTTTCTGTATATTTATATATATATTGGCTACATCTTTTTCTGTAAATATTTTTATTGCACCCTATTGACCTTTTAGTAATAAATCTTACTTTCTGAAAGTGTTGAACTGTTTCTACAGCTCTTTAATGCAAACTAAAGCACCCCTGTCTCTGAAGAACGCTACTGTGTGTTTTAAACGTCTGCATACATCTGTCTGCGGTGACATTGTGTATACAGATGATTATTCAAACATCATAGTGTTATTGCTAGTATTGCCGAGTTTCCTCTTTCTCTGTACAAAACGGAGGTAGTGGCAGTGTGAAGGGTTAATTGCGTAATTAACCTGACCAAGTAACAATCGCGCTCAGGCTGCAGGTACATCGATTGTGGTCCGTTAGCTGGAAAATCGCTGTGCAGGGTGCAGCTGGGCGTGGCATTGTTACACACGTGACAGCGCAGTTTTAGACTGGCTAGTCCTTCGGTCACGAGTTTGGAGAGAAGGGCTGGGGTCTGATGTCGCGATCGTCACAATGGTGGAGAGTGGTGGTTTCTTCATGCCTCCGGCACAACACCCCTGGGTTACGAGGGTCCCATGGCAAAGCATTCTGGGGTATGTTTTCCATTTCTCAAGCCCTGAAGCTCTCTGATCATTGGGTCAACCTCTTCTCTACCAGTAGGAATCCTGGACACTACATACTGTAAGCATCCCTGCCATCAGCCACAAAGGGCTGTGCTGTTTCATCTACCCTGCTGTAGGGTCTGACAGATGAATCACCTTGAATGCATTTTACCTTACTCTTAATATTTTTTTTTGTTATGTTAAGGAAGGTTGTTGTGCCTTGCTTTATTTTTATTTTTGTCTAGTTTGCAGACCTTCACAATAAGTTCCAAGGTGCTGCATGGTCTAAAAGTTGGATTGGTTTTTCCCTTTCACTGTCCATTTACTTCCTGCAGAAAGCCCTGGAGTGCAAGTCATATACTGTGTTTCAATGTTAAAGTAGAACCTAACTGTACCTGAAAACCACAAACTGAAACTTTATTTAATTTATTTTTAGTATTCAAAGCAAATTCACCCATCCATTAATTTCTCCATGATTTAAAGAGTAGGAGGTAGAGAGATAGAATTTGGGATAAAAAGAGGAGGGTAAGGCCCCTTTCACATTGATGGTCCAATGTGAAAAACTGACAAGCAGACTTGATCAGACCATTGATAGACCTCTATGGACCAGCGGGTGTCAGCGGACCTCTATGGATATGGATTCCTCTATGGATTGATAGACCTCTATGGACCAGCGGGAATTGTCCGCTGACACCCACCAGCATCCAATCCGATCCTGTACACCAAAAACAGGCAGATGGTTATCCATTCCTCTGCAGCAGTGGAGCAGACGCAGACCTGTTATCAACCTGCTCAGCGGGGATCAGCGGAGAGATCCCCCCCTGAGCAGGCGGATCCGCTGATGGTTCCACCCCGTCTGAAAAGGGCCTAATGAAGGGGAGGAATAAGTATATTCTCCCCCCCCCCCCATGGACCATCCAAGTATCCACGTAGCTCAAAGGTGTATTGCCCTTTTGTCTGGTTGGCATGTGGACCATACCTTAAGGAATTTCTTGTAAGTGTTGGCCAATAGTTTCTCATTGATCATAGTCCCATTCAGTTGAATAACAACCAAGGAGAAGTTTAATACAGGAAATTTTAAAGAGTGGGTAATAGTTTGTTTGGTGTTTGGTGACGTTAAAAATAAATGTAATAAATTAATTTCTGAATGTAGAATGTAGAATGTTTGGAAGGGATTTGTTCAGTATAGCTGCCACTGGATCTTTGCGCAGGTTAGAGCCCAGAACAGTATCTGTTAAGGTACTCGAATCCATAGTCTGTGAACCTTCACCACCAGATATGTAGTGTTCTGTAGATGTAAGGGACCGCCCGGCGGTATCACTAGCACTCCACTGATCGGCCGTTCCCAGCGTATGGAGTCTAAGCCCCAGAGTACTTGTTCACCAGAGCCCCTGATGGTGGGGATGGACTTTGAGTACCCTGGGACCAGGTCGTGACTACTGAGGACACCCGTCAGTGGTAGGGGTATTCGCCAGGGGCTCCCACGGGAGAGAGCCAGGTATGAGGAGGTCTGGAGACCCCGTTGAGAGGGATGGATGGATGGATGGCTGAGCAAGTGCAAGGTCATACAAGCCGGGTCGGTAACTATGGGGACGGTGAGGTACAGAGCAGCGGGTAAAGAATAGTCGGGTCACACGCCAGGTCAGCAACAGCAGGTCAGATCCAATAGGGGGCATTCAGGAGAGAGGTCAGGCAAGCAAGGGTCAAGAACAGGAGAAAACAGCAAGGTCAGGGCACAATCCGGGTCAATAACTTACTACAACAGGTTCACAGGTACACAGGATTCAAGGAGACCAGAAGGCACTGAATGACAGCTCAGGGCCGTTTAAATATCCCGCCCTGCGCTGTCATTGGTGCCAGGCGCGCGCCCGCGATCTCTACTGCGCATGCGCAAACTTGGTTGCCGGGGTCAGCCAGGTCCCGGCGCCCGCGTTCCTGCACAGGGCGGCGCACTGCGCCTGCGCCGAGCCCAGCGGCGCGGCGATCCCCGACAGTAGATCATCATTATGTTGAGTAAGGAGCCATCTATTGGGCATTCACCACAACTTTTTTATTCCTTTCAACAAGAATAGGGAGTGTCTTGTTAATAAAGATTTACCATCTGCCACTGCAGCCATTTTAGCTTCCTGAAGAACACATGTGAAGGTCTCCTTCACTTCTCACTTCACAACTATGTGCCACTTTGTGTTGGTCTATCACCTAAAATCCCAATAAAATACATTTACGTTTTTGGTTGTAACATGACAAAATGTGGAAAATTTCAAGAGGTATGAATACTTCTCCAAGGCACTGTATATTGAACATTATGTATGGCCCTTTGGTGATGTCAGGGTCCACATTTGAAGCCTCCTTTAGCTCTTAAATTTACAACAACTGATGTAATGTGTTTAAATCATAGACTTCTGAAGCAGCACAATGGCCAACTGGTTAGCACTTTCCCCTAGCAACACCAGGGTCACCAGTTTGAATCCTAACCAAGGCATAACCTGCCTGGAATTTGCATGTTCTCCCTGTGTTTGTGTGGGTTTCCTCCCACACTCCAAAGACAGGTTGGTTGGCTCCTGTCTAAATTAACCATAGTATCAATGTGAGTTAGGGACCTTAGATTGTAAACTTCTTGAGGGTGTGGATGGATGGGAATGTACAATATATACGTAAAGCAGTGTGTAAATTGATGGTACTATATAAGTACCTGTAATAAGTAAAAGTACTCCTCCTACCAGTCCATCCCCCACAGTTACTACCTTATGTATCACTAGCCCCTCCCTCTTAGATTGTAAGCTCCAAGGATCAGGCCTTCCTAACCCTCTTGTATTGAACTGTATTGTTACTGTATTGTCTCCCGTTATATTGTAAAGCAAACTGTCGGCGCTATATAAATCCTGTATAATAATTATAATAATATAAAAAATATTATGTTCTACTAGGACAACTCTGTACATTTTGTACATCAGAGCGTGATCAGCTAGGATAGGTCCAGAGATCTCCCTGCCTATATGCACATCACATTGAAAGTGTAACCATAACCCTTTATCCCTTCTCTGGTTCACCGAGTCTATATACACACACAACGCACATACACGTCTCTCAAAAAGCAGCAGCTTGTTTTGATATGCAAATTCCAGAGCATGCACTAATTCCTCTCGGAAGGTAAGTAGGTCGTTTCCCCTTATCCTGATATCTTTGCTAATGAGTGAACAGGATGCTTCCCCCCCCCCTTCATTCTCCCCGCCGCCTTGCCGACTTCATAAATATTTGGATTGCTGTAAATTTCTTAATTGAAGCAATTGATTTTTGCCTGAAAAAAGTGGCGATATCTTAATTTATTAAAGCCTCAAACAACATCCTGTGGGCTAAATAGAGTCATTTGTAACCTTTAGTGATGTATTAACAATGTGTAGGCATTTCAGCGCATATTTTAAAAAGTGCACCATTAACAGGAAACGGCTGCGAGAAGAAAAAAAAAAGGGGGGGGTGGAGACGGGGAGGAGGGGGGAGAAAAAAAAGTTTTATATATATAAAAAGAAAAGGCCTGCAGCTTTTCTCGCTGCATTTTAAGGTCTGTGTTTAAAATACTGGCAGGCTGGCTGAGTGATAAATGTAACTGTATAAAAATTACTTATTACAAGCTGTCAGGTTTCCTCACTCTCGCGCTGTGGGCTGGAGGCGCCGCGCTGCAAAACTCAAGTTCCTACCTTGATGGAAGCAGCGCAGGTTTTAAAAATCAAATGCTTTTCAGGCAGGAGTACAAAGCGTAATTTAACTTTTCATAATGTGGCATTTTAAAAGCCGGTTCAAAGCTGGTGTTACTGTCATTTTTACCTGCGTTGTAGGTAACCGGTTTAATATTAAATCTGTCAGTTGAGTTTTTTTGTGGTTGCTTTCTATATATATATATATATATATATATATATATATATATATAAAGTGAAAAATAAAATTGAGGGAAAATATAGGCCACGTTTGCACTTATCATGCCGAGTGAAATGCTGAAATCGCAGTTAGTTTATTGAGCCTTTATTTCTTTTAAAGAGTTTCTTGTAGGGGCCTAAGAAAAAGTTGCAGAGGGATTTAGGGATTCATGTTTGTAACTTCTTTACTAAACACAATCACAAAAATCTCATATAAGCAGCCTTGTCAGTTGCCAGGCGAGCTTCTTCATTTGGACATTGGACTACTACATAGTTGATAGACCTGATAGGCAGCTCAATGGCTGACTGAAGGAGCACACATGGCAGCCTGACAATGCTGCTGCTGCTATTTGTGAGTTGTCACCCTTAAAAGAGGAGGTGTGGTTGCTGGCAGGATCTCCAGGAAAGCAACTTGGCAATACTTACCTCTAAAGACTACAGAACCCCTTCCCTCTAAGTTATAGAGACGAGGAGAGGGGTGGGGATTATATAGGTATGTCCTAAGATGACAATCCTGCCTGTCCATAGATGCTGTATGCTGGGTGAGTGTTGTCCCCCCGGGCAGGAAGTGTTGTTGCTGGCAGGATCTCCAGACAAGCAACTTTGCATAGTTATCTCTAATAACTACAGAACCCCTCCAATCTATGTTATTGAGAAGAGGACAGGAGGGAAGATTCCATAGTTATGTCCTAAGATGAAAACCCTGCTTGTCCATAGATGCTGTATGGTGAGCGAGTGTTGTCCTCCTAGGACAGGAAGTGTTGTTGTTGGCAGGATCCCCAGACAAGCAACTGTGTAATAGTTATCTCTAATAACTACAGAACAACTTCCCTCTTTGTGATTGAGAAGAGGACAGGGGGAAGATTCCATAGTTTAGTCCTAAGATGACAACCCTGCTTGTCCATAGATGCTGTATGGTGAGTGTTGTCCTCCTAGGACAGGAAGTGTTGTTGTTGGCAGGATCTCTGAGTAAGCAACTATGCAATAGTTATCTCTAAAGACTACAGAACCCCTTTCCTCTTTGTCATTGAGAAGAGGACAGGGGGAAGATTCTATAGTTTAATCTTAAGATGACAACCCTGCTTGTCCATAGATGCTGTATGGTGAGTGAGTGTTGTCCTCCTAGGACAAGAAGTGTTGTTGCTGGCAGGATCTACAGGTAAGCAACTTTGCAATAGTAATATCTAAAGACTACAGAAACCCTCCACTCTGTTATGTAAAAGAGAAAAGAGGAAGGTTCTATAGTTATGTCCTAAGATGACAACCCTGCTTGTCCATAGATGCTGTCTGGTGAGTGAGTGTTGTCCTCCTAGGACAGGAAGTGTTGTTGGCAGGATCTCCGAATAAGCAACTATGCAATAGTTATCTCTAAAGACTACAGAACCCCTTCCCTCTTTGTCATTGAGAAGAGGACAGAGGGAAGATTCTATAGTTTTATCCTAAGATGACAACCATGCTTGTTCATAGATGCTGTATGGTGAGCGAATGTTGTCCTCCTAGGACAAGAAGTGCTATTGCTGGTAGGATCTACAGGAATGCAACTTTGCAATAGTCATCTCTAAAGACTACAGAACCCCACCACTCTATGTTATGTAGAAGGGGAAAGGATGCGTTTTCTGTAGTTCTATCCTAGAGTGACAACCCTGTTTGTCCATAGATGCTGCATGCAGTGAATGTTGTCTCCCCAGGGCAGGAAATGTGTTGCTAGCAGGATCTCCAAAAAAAGGGAAAATAAGCTTTAAAAAAATAATTAATATATATAAAGATTGCTTAAAAGCATGAGAAAATGTGTTATTATGCTTAGTGTAATATATACAAAGAGTGAATGGGGCTCTAATGACCTGCACTTACAGTCAGCATGGATGACAATCCTCTCAATCTCCTAATTAACTCCAATGAAACTGTACAAACTATCCTGATTATGACTCTCAAACAGGGGCAGACTGACCATTCGAGCACTCGGGCACTGCCAGGGGGCCCGAGGTCAGTAGGGGGCCCCATGAAATGCCCATGGCACCTTTTTATAGGCTTTTTTGGGTGTGGGCAAGGACACAGGGGCCCCATGATCCCCTATTGCCTGGGGGCCCCATGAGTTGTCAGTCCGCCCCTGCTCTCAAACCTCATCTAACAACCTATTAACATTGCAAAAATTGGGCAAGCAGGAAAGGAAATGTTAAAAATCCAAGTTCTTTGAAATTGCAAATTACCCACTAAAATAGCTGCAAGCCTTAAAATATTTGTAAGCATTCAATGTTATAGACATTTTCTAATACACATATAACTATGCAGGTATCATATCTCCTTTTGCTTAGTTTTAACATTATATTTCCTACCTTTTATTAACAAGGTTAAAACGTTCTGTCATGTGACCATGCATCTCTTCTTTCTTATAGTGGGGGTGGGGTTACAGGACACTGTGCAGACACACAGGGTGCCTGTATTCCATAGTCTGTTAAGCCTGAGGCAAGATGCAGACTGTGCTTGAGCAAGGGGCAAGCTCAAGAGGCAGGCTGTGATTAGGAGGATGTGTGTGCCAGAGACAGGTTGTAATTGGTTGGGGGGTGTGGTGACTGAACAAACTACCCAATACAGGCATGCTGTGTGTCTGCACAGTGTGCTGTACCTCTAAATGACCAGCCAAAAGATGAAAACTGACCACGTTAACACAGATCAGCTTCTGTGCTTTGAGTGGTCAGTTTAGAACAAGAAAGAAAGGTGACTGGCAGGATCAACCAGGTACTTCACATGGAATCAGGGGCAGATCATTTGGAAACTCGGGCACTGCCCAAGGGCTCGGGAACAGTAGGGGGCCCCAAGAGATGGCCCTGGTACTTTCTTCATAGGCTTTTTTGAGTTTGGGCAAGGACACAGGGGCCCCATGATCCCCTATTGCCCGCGGGCCCCATGAGTTGTCAGTCCGCCCCTGCATGGAGTGATAGGGACTATAATTGATAGAAGACACATACGGTATGTGAACACACACATAGAAAAAAAGAAATATTTAGGGTAACATATACTTTAAGAAGAACTCTTATTCAGTTCTGCCCCACCCACTCAAAACAGTCAACTGCACCCATTCCAGTCATGTTCCCCATACATCTACTATAGCCCACTCACTCAGACAAGTCACCTTCTCTCTTTCCAGTCTTGATCCCCCTATATCTACTATGCCCCACCCATTCAGACAAGTCACCTGCTCAGCTTTCAATCACGTCTTTTCTACAACTATTAAGGTCCACTCACGAAGATAAGTAACCTGCTACCTGTAAGATAAACCGGATTCCTAGCACCCCAAAAACCAGTGTGGACGTGTGCTCATGTGTATTGCACACAATCTCATTTTTCCAAGTGAAGTGGCAATGTTAGATGTATTGTGCCAGTTTGTCGCGTGCATGTCTGTGCATGTGCGCATACCATTTAATGTGCGCACTTGGAGCCCAGTAGCCTATTTAAACTGATTTGTCACTACGAGCAGTTGCTGAATGGCCTTCAGCTTGTTCCTGTGTTACTGAGACCTGATCTGCTGTACCTGCTTACCTGTGCATGACTCGACTTGCCATTGGACTTTGCTTCTTCTCCTGCCTCAGCTCTGTTCACCTAATTACTCTGTCCTTGGCCTGTTTATTGGATGTGTATTTGCCTGCTGATTCTGTACTGCTTTGCCTGGCTGTTACTGACCTTGGCCTCCCTTCGGGACTTGCTTTGCCTGCTGTTTCGGTCTTGAGGTTGCTAACTGCTGCCTGTCTCCTGGCCCTGATTCCATCTCCTGCTCTGGTGCCAAGCTGCTCCTGCGTTCTGTTTCGAGGACTGTGATCACCAGCTCTACCCACCTACAGAGTGGACACCATCAGCCAGCTACTACGGCACTCTTGCCACTGCTTGTACTTACACTCTGTCTCCAGCTTTGTAGGGCTGGAGGTGCATGAAACGCCTCCACAATATTCCAATATTTACCAGGTACATGATACCCCCCTTCCTGTTATGTTCCCCCTACATTTAATGTGGTTTACACACTCAGACAAATCACCTACTAGCCTTGCAATCATGTTCATCCTACATCTTCTATAGTCAACCCACTCAGACAAGCCAACTGCTTCCTTTCCAGTTGTGTTCCCCCTACATCTTCTGCAGTCCACCCACTCAGACTAATCACCTGCTTATCTTTTAATTATGTTCCCCTACAGCTAATATGGTCTGCCAACTCAGACAAGTCACCTGCTCCTCTTCCAATATTGTCCCCCACCACATCTGAGGTCCACCCAATCAGATCATTCACCTGCTCTCCTTCCAGTTGTGTTCCCGCTACATCAGGGGTGGACTGACAACTCATGCGGCCCCTGGGCAATAGGGGATCATGGGGCCCCTGTGTCCTTGCCCACACTCAAAAAAGCCTATAAAAAAGGTACTGGGGGCATTTTATGGGGCCCTCTACTGACCCCAGGCCCCCGGGCACTGCCCGAGTGCTTGAATGGTCAGTCTGCCCCTGCCCTACATCCACCATGGTTCACCCACTCAGACTAGTCATCTGAACTCCTCTTAATCATGTTCCACATACATCTACCAGGGTTTAACTAGTCAAACCAGTCACCTACTGTCCCTTCAGTCCTGTTCCCCCTATGTCTCCCATGTCTACTTCAAATTGTATTCCCCCTTCATCTAGTTTGTTTCACCCTCTCCGACTAGCGACCTGATCCACTTCTAGTCCACCCACTCAGAAAAGAGACCTGCTGCCCTTCCAGTAAGGTTCCTCCTATTGTAAGCCATGTACCGGGGTGGGCTCCCCAGGATACAGTGAAGTCACGAACGAGGAAAGCAACCCCAACACCAGCTTTTGCCACAACAGAATTTTACTTAGATGTGGCAAATAAACACAACCGCAAATGCTGGGAACATACAATAAATTTACATACATCCAGCCCAAAGGCTGAGACCCTTGTGCTGCACAGCACAGCGCCTTCTGATGGATGAAGGTAGAATGTGTAGTAATTTACCTACTGGTGGGCATAACTAAGCTGCCACACCTTACCCGTTATTACCCTAAAAGAGCAGGAATCAGTGTATGGGTGTATGGTATGGGCAAGCCTGCGGTGCAGCACAACAGCTTACAATCTTACACAAATCTACAGTATTCCCCCTCCCGTAACTGGTCCTGTAGCACGTGCCTGAGTATTCCTTCTGAGCAAAATGCCAGTCTGGCTTGAGTTTGTGGGATTTTATCAGCTCTCCAATGTGAAATGTCACTTTAAGTTATGGAGTCCTTCCATTGCACAGTAACAACACTTGTGGCCTGACACAAACAGAGACCCTAACTAACTAACTATAGGCCTGGTCTCAGTCTATAGGCGCCAACACTGAAATGAGGTGCGTGCACGATCTTACCGACCCGGGTCTGCTTTGCATCCGCTGGTGACTCTGAACAGAACAAATGTCTCAACAACAAGTATGCGATATCGCAGTATATGTTGCGTTGTTCTACTGCTCTCATCAGCATTCCTGGCAGCAATCTTCCTTTCTCTGAACAGGATCAGGGTCTTGGACACGATCAGCTTCACTTAGCCGCAGCTCTGGTTACTGAGAGATGCATTCACACCTGGATGTCATTGGATTCTCAGCTCACACGGCCCCTTCGTTCAGCATCGTCCAAAACATGGCTGCAGTCTCCTCTTCCTGTTCACTAAACTCCATGTGAAAAATACCCCACCTCTTATTGAATATAGAAATATCTGTGCAGTCTGAGGCTGTGATAGAAAAACAGTGACATCTTGTGGCTAAACCGCAGAATGTCACTCCAGAACGTTTAATTTACTGCACACAAACAGTGTTCAAACAGTGAGAGCTGTTTACCCATCTCACACTATATCTGCTATAGTCCACCCACTTTAGACAAGTCACCTATTCCCTTCCAGCAATGATCCCCCTACTTCCCTCTACTTTGGTTCACCTACTCAGAACAGCCATCTACTCTGCTTCTAGTCATGCCCCGCCTATATTCACTATGGTCCATCCACTCAGACTAGTCACCTGGTCCTCTTCCAATCATCTCTCCTCTACATATATTATGGCCCACCCACTCAGGAAAGTCACCTGCTTCCTTTCCAGTCATGTTCCCCCTTCACCTACTTTGCTACCTCTTTTGGCTAGTTTGTAACACTGATCTGTCACTTTTACCTGTGAGTAACCAGTTATATTAAATTTGACAGTTCAACCTTTGTTTGCTTTTTATTAAACAAAAGGAAAAACTTGGATGGATAAAAAATATAGGTCAAAGTTGTACTTAGGTTCTGATTAAAGTGTTGAGTTGGCACTATTCCTAAAGTACTATTGATGTAGGAGTATTGATGTTCTATTTACAAGAGTTTCGTGTGATCTAAGAGAAGAAATATTTATGCTGTAACTGTGAAAAACATACACTTCAGTCATGGGGAGTGCCCATTGGTTATAAACCACAAGGGAATGTCATTTAGTATGCTAAATCCCAGTATTTAATAAACATTTGGCATATTTAAAAACAAAATGCATGTTTTTACTGTTGTTTATCTTTTTCACATTTCTGTGCTGCTTATCACTGGTAGCCCTTTTGCAATTGCTTCCCATCTACATGTGCTCCAGTAATTGATACATGACTTTTCCTAAGGGCAGGTTTCCCAATGAAGACAACAGGGGACCATGCCTGTCTAATGTGTGTTGAAACAGCCATTTGTGGTCACCACTGGAAGCCCATGTGACAGGTTGACTATGCAGGAGAACAATTGGGAGACAAGGACAGAGCATTGTCTCCACATTACAGGAACAAAGACCCTCTTGGCAGGATCACTAGGTTCATCATTCATTCATTCATTCATTCATCATTTTAATGTAATCTGAAGATTTCAAAAAGATTGACATTTAGGCCTCATGCACACTGGGCACTTGCCCAGTAATAAAAATGTGCCCTAAGCCGCGTTTTTCAAACGCATTTAGATGTGTTCGGGCACATCAGGCATTTGGGCATTCATTAATTTCATTAGCCAGATTATTATTTTATTCTGGCCATTGAAATGAATAAACAGTCAAGCACTAAACACTTAGGCACATTTACTGTAGATGCATTTACACACATTTGGTGTTTTTTTTGCCCAAATGCTCATCTTCTGAGTGCACAATTTTTATTTCCTGCCTCTAAATGCTCTTGCCTCTAAATGCCTATGAAAGCCTATTTGTGCAAGGACCTATAGGATAACATAGAAGAGCATTTACAGTCAGAGAAACAAATGTCAAACATCGTTAAAAGTGATATTTTTGACATCCAGTATGCATGGCCTTATTTTTTGTAAATATTAACATACAGAAATATGAATATACAAACTTTATATAAGATTTTAATTCATTTCATTTAGATATACTTTCATTTTGTGAATTTCCCTTTAAAAGCAGTAGAATGTAAGTGAAAGGTTTGGTTACAAACCTTTCATTATGCTTAGGACTATATAAATTCTAAGTTGCTTTTCACATGTTTACCCTTTCTATTCTTATCTGCTCTGTCTACAGAGCTCAGTAGCTCAAGCTGAAGTCAATGGGACTCCTCTCCTTTCCTCTTTCTTTCTTTGTGCCTGTCCTTTCCAGATGGGCCTAGCAGTTGCTGCCATGTTCTCTTGTTAGAGAACCCATAATGGATGTTTTTAATTCAGTAATATAGTATGTACATACAATAATATAGTATGTAAGTTTTAAATTTGTAAAAAAAAAAAAATTGAGACGATTAAAAAATATATAAAAAAAATAGTTTTAAAACTTATATGCCTAAAGCAAACCCCAGACCTCCATTTATGAAAGTTTTAAATAATGAAGGTGTGCTAGAAGTTAAAATTAAACAGCTTTTTGCCTCCAAACCATAGTGTAAATTGTGAATCTCCTATATGACTTTTTCAGGACACAATCCCATGTCATCAAACCTTTTTCACATGTTAGTAATACAATGATATGTTATAACTAGCATCAGCTAGAAATAAAACTAATTAAACAATATATATAAATCAGAATGACATGACTTGTGTGCTTGTCAAGTATAGTAGTGAATGTCCTAAGGCAAGATGACGCAAGAAATAAGACAGAGCAGTCAAACTTGGTTGGGTTAGAGGCCTAACATTCTGGCACCAGTGACACTGGAGAGGTGTGTGACCTCAGGCTACTTGAATGCAGTCATTCCTATATCGCCGATCTTTTGTAAGAGACATGCCAGCTCTTTCCTTAGTCTCATACAGAGATTTAGTGTTGCATTGAGAGAGACTCTTGACAACTAAACTGCTGCTTCTATGAAGCCTGTACTCATTGTGTGTTACCTTGGCCTTCTCTGACTAGTACCCCTTGGTGTTACATATCCAGCTATTCCACTATCAATAAAGCTGGACTGTGTGTCTGTACTGTTCTCTTCAACAAATGTGGGTGAAATTGTCTAAGACCAGTTTATAGACCAGGGTGCTCCTGTTTCCTGGCACATACAGCTGACCTCCACCTACAGACAGAGCTTCATGGCCACTATTTGGCCCTAGTACCCAGGTTAACATACTGTTCATGTGCACAGATGCTTGCCTGTGGACGCTTTGACTCATCCTCCTGGTCACAGTTCCTTTTAACCCCTTAACACCCAGAGCACTAAACACACAGGCCTGTAATCTAATGTTTTCCATTTTAGGGCTCCAGGAGTCCATCTGAGCATTCTTGGCCCATGCTGCACTGGGGACCAGGCTTTGTGTGTAGGCATGTGCCCTCTGTAGATGGCTCTCAACCTGAGTGGTACCACAGCCTGGTGAGGAAGTCAAGAGAAACTTGGTTTCTGTATGGTTTCCTTGGTCAAATGAGTAGCATTCTGGTTGGCTAAGCTGCAGCCTGCTGATCCTTGGCAGCCATCTTGGGTTAACAGGGTCTATATAAGTCCTTGCCCCTAGGGTTTTGGTGCACTTTCTGTGAGTAGCTAGTGTAGAGAGAGAGAGAGACCCCATTTGCTAGGGAAAATACTTAGTGGTAAGGAAAGGTTCCAGATAAGAAGGGAAAGGTTAGGGACTTGCTACCATGGAAAGAAATCTCCCTGCTTGGAATCAGACCAGCCAGGCCGTGCTCCTACCTCTGAGACAGATGCTCTCGGTAGCTCTCCTCAGCCTCATCTTGAACTGCAATGAACTGTGAGTGACCCCCTAACCCCCTAAGCGGTGCTCTCCCGCTAGGGTGTTTTTTTATTTGGCATCTGGCTCAATACAAGTTTCAAGTTTATTGTAATCAGGCTCTGTGTGATTACTGCTGCCACACCATGCTGCCCTTCCCAACACTTGTTACCTGAGGGGGTTCTTTATCAATGCCTGGGGGATGACTCCTTTCTTTTAACCACCACCACCCAACCCCACTGAGCCAACCAGGCTTGCACAAGTACATTACACATTAACTCTTCTTCACCAAGTAGCTTAGTCCACAATATCCAGTAAATACTGTAATGGTTGTGTGTACAATGAGAGTGCGTAGCAGCCATTTTCTTCATGTCACAAGTCTCCCATGCCATTTTATCATAAGAAGGTAGAACCACAGTGCCCCCCCCTGCAGTTTATACAATGCACAAACATATGATGCTGGAACCTTCTTATCAGATCCTTGAGGGGACAGAGGCAGATCCTCTAATGCCTATTAGCCTGAATCCACGCTTCAGTCTACAAAGCCCAATAAAAACGTCAGACTCCACAAGCCTGAGTAAATAGAGTTTTAACAGATACTCAGTCGTAAATAGCTCAGCTAGGGGAATCGCCAACACACATTCCTGATAGACTGGTTATCATTCAAGACTCTAAAACTTCAGTATATTTCATTACTCATGAAATAATACCGGCACAGCTAGAATATAGACATATTTATATATCTCAGTTAATCTGTAGTGTTTTGAGCCCAAACATCATTAATCTAAGAGTACTGGGAACATAATTCCTCTCCTCGGCGAACTGGACATCTGAATCCTGTCATATTTATATTCATCCCGAAGCTAATTTCACTCTGGACAATAATGTTAGCAGTCTGTAGGTAGGTATTCAGAGATATGAATACTTATAGAAGACTGTATCTGGGACTTGGTAATAAACATGGTGACATCCCAGCAACTACCCCATAGACTGGATGATTGGTCAGATGGTCTCTGTCAATAAGCCCCTTGATATGAAGAAAAGTGGAATTCAACCACATTTTGACAGCTTTTATTTAACATCAAACTAAGGAACTCCTGACTGGACTTGAGAAAGGCATGGTACCATCTTTGCTTATCCATTGGACTCTGCTGGAACCAGTATATTGGTAAGTATTCTCTGCTGCATTGTTGTCTCTTTGATACTTTATAATATCCTTTGGTTTTTTTTTTTTACATTTTATTTGCACCATTTTGATCTATTCATTATTAAACTCTACTTTGAAAAATATTGAAACTGTCTCTAATGTGTTTAAGCAAACTAAAAGCACCCCTGTCTCTTGACGAGCACTACTGTATATGATAAATCTCTGAATATACCTGTCTGTGGTGACAATGTGTGTACAGACGTTTATTTTAAAATCATAATTGCAATTGCTAATCTTGTGAAATCTATGGTCACAGTTCAAAGAGTTAATTGCTTAGTTAACTTAACCCAGTAACAATCGATCTCAGTCTGTTAGCACCTAGATTGTGGTACCGCAAGCTGGAAATTCTTTGTGTAGTGTCGGATTGAGAGTGGCATTGTTGCATAAGTGACAGCCCGGGGTGAGGTTGGCCAGTGTTCTGTCACAAGTTTTTGAAGAAGGTGATGGTCAGACACTCCTGTTTCATCACACATACTATTTTCCCAGCTGAGACAATGATGAGGCACTGAGTACCTTTGCTTTCTACTTGACTTGAACGGGTTGACAAAATACAAAAGTCCACATCTAGGTATAGTCTTCAGTGTACACAATATAAACAGCTTTCAATTACTGGGAATAGTATACAGTGCTAATAAACAAACAGTTGAGAAGTCCTGGTATTCACATTGTATTGTCCAACTACTAACAAGAGGGGTGCCATGGTGCTTACCCACTATTTACATCCAAGGATCTCCAGGCCTTAAAGAGTAACTCCACTTTTGTTGAAATAAAAATACATTTCCCTTTGGGTGATCTATGTACATTGCAAGGATTTTAACAAACGTTGTTGCAGGTTCTGACTTTTTGTTACCTTAAAGAAATAACTGATTGTTTGTTAGTGCCCATGTGCAAAGTGAATCTGTATGGCAGTGACTTTATAATTATCAATCACCTGTTGCACATGCAGGGTTCTAATGAGGAAAGTGTCAGGATCTGCATGCCTTTAGACATGATTTCCCTTTTGGATTATCTCACCAAAAAATAAAGTTTTGTTGCAGGGGATGCCAAAAATCTGACTTGTATCTTGGTGAAGACTGGGAAACCAATACGTAAGCAACACGTCAATAACACAAGCAGGAAATTATGTCACTTCTAGGGGGCATTCTGTACACCATCTACGTACAGAATGCATCCAGGTTGCCATATTTTAAAGGAAATGACAGCGCTGACGATTGAAAAGTAAAGGTAATTTGTAATAACATTCAATTACAATATGATTGTGTCTCCATTGTATATGCTCAATTATTTATTTTTTTTAGTTGCTATTCTTTTCCCCACGAACATGAGTTGTAAACCTCAACTATTCCCATTGTTCTCCTAGTTACAATGCATAAAGAAGTATACTAGCCAGTGTTAGGTTTGCACGTGTTGGATAATTAACCAGTGACATAAAAGCATGGATTGCAGTAGACATACACTGGCTTTCAACACTAGGAACTTGGTGCTGGTAGTTTTGGTCAAGATAGGAATGCTGTAAGATCTCATCATACTAACTGTGCCTTTAACCACTTGCCTACCGGGCACTTATACCCCCTTCCTGCCCAGGCCATTTTTCAGCTTTCAGCGTTGTTGCACTTTGAATAACAATTGCGCGGTCATGCAACACTTTACCCATATGACATTTTTAGCATTTTTTTTCACACAAATAGAGCTTTCTTTTAGTGGTATTTAATTGCCACTGGGTGTTTTATTTTTTGCGCTATAAACAAAAAAATAGAAAAAAAAATTTTGCAAACAAGTAATTTTTGTCCTTCACTGATGTGTGTTGATGAGGCTGCACTGATAGGCAGCACCAATGGGCACTGATAGGCAGCACTGATAGGCGGCACTGATGAGGAGACACGGATAGGCAGCACTGATGGGCACTGATAGGCAGCACTGATAGGTGGCACTGATAGGCGGCACTGATAGGCGGCACTGATGAGCTGGCACTGATGAGGCGGACAATGGCCGGACGGGAGGTGGTTAAGGGAGAAAAGCTGTCCAAACTTGCCTGGCCCTATGTGAAAAAGTAATTGACCCCCTGCCCCCTTGATAAATCATGACTGAACTGTGATTAAGCATATTTTTTGGAAAGATGAGTTAAATTTCACTTTCCACACTGCCAGACCTGTTGAATCAAGAAATCACTTAAGTAGAAGCTGTCTGACAAAGTGAAGCATGCTAAAAGATTTAAAAAAGCAACACATCATGCCGCGATCTAAAGAAATTGAAGAACAGATGAGAAACAAAGTAACTGACATGTATCCGGCTGGAACGGGTTACAAAGCCTATTCTAAGGCTTTGGGGCTCCAGAAAACCATGGTGACAGCCATTATCCACAAATGAAGAAAACTTGGAACAGAGGTGAACCTTCCCTAGAGTGGCCGTCTTACCAAAATTGCTCCAATGGCACAATGATGACTCATCCAGGAGGTCATAAAAGAACCCTGGACAACATCTAAAGAACTGCAGGCCTCACTTGCCTCAGTTAAGGTCAGTGTTTATGACTCAACAATAAGAAAGAGATTGGGCATAAATGGCATCCATGGGAGAGTTTCAAGGCGAAAATCACTGCTGACCATAAAGAACACAATGCCTAGTCTCACATTCCCACAAAATATCTTGATTATCCCCAAGACTTTTGGGCAAATTTTCTGTGGACTGATGAGACAAAAGTTGACCTTTTTGGAAGATGTGCGTCTCGATACACCTGGCATAAAATTAACACAGCATTTTATAACAAGAACATCATACCAACAGTCAAGCATGATGGTGGTAGTGTGATAGTAGGGGGCTGCTTTGCAGCTTCAGGAACTGGACGACTTGCCATGATTGATGGAACCATGAATTCTGCACTCTACCTGTGGGACACCATTTCGCACAACCAGATCACACTATGGGAGACCTCAATATTTTAGTTCTTAAAGGAAATTTCAAATCTAAGAATGATAATTCTATTTGACACAAGAGATAACGGCCTTAATTTGGACATGGGATTCTTCAATCATTATCCAACAGTTTTATGACTCCCTCTGTGAGTGTTGTTCCCCCCCAGTCTTTGCTTTTGCTGTATCTTATCTCTAGTCTTTTTTTTTTTTTTTCATCCCCCACATCTCTTCTAACATTCTGCTAAAACTCTGTGAAGTAGTACCTGCCTGGACCTTAAAGAAGGAGACACTCCCCGAAAGCTTTTCCTCAAAATTGTATGTTAGTGCAAATAAAAAAAGTATCACGTCAGTACTCAATTGTTTCTGGCACTCTACCAGAAAATCCTGAAGGAGAATGTCCAGACATCAGTTTGTGACCTCAAGGTCAAGTACACTTGGGTTATGCAGTAGGACAATGATCCGAAACACCAGAAAGTCCATCTAAAAAAAAGAAGAATAAAGGCTTTGGAGTGACCTAGTCAAAGTCCAGACTTACATCCGATTGAGATGCTCTGGCATGATCTTAAACAGGATGTTCATGCTCAAAAACCCTTCAATGTGGCAGAATTAAACCAATTCTGAAAACTGGGCCAAAATTCCTCCATAGTGATGTGAAAGACTCCTTGCCAGTTATCACAAATGCTTGATTGCAGTTGTTGCCACCAAGGGTGGCACAGCCAGTTATTAGGTTTATAGGGGTAATTACTTTTTCACACAGTGCCAGGCAGGTTTGGACAGCTTTTTTCCCTTAATAAATGAAATCATCTTTTAAAAATGTAATTTTGTATTTACATGGGTTATCTTTGTGTGATATTAAAATTTGTTTGATGATCTGAATAATTTAAGTGTGACAAATATGGGGGGAAATAAAAAAATCAGGAAGGGGGCAAATACTTTTTCACTGCACTGTGGGGATGATTTACTAAAACTGGAGAGTGCAACTATCAGCTTCCAGGTTTCATTGTCAAAACTTATTTGAACAAGCTTCAGTTAAAAGCTGATT
The DNA here is from genome assembly GCF_062004578.1 of Staurois parvus. Lineage (NCBI taxonomy): Eukaryota > Metazoa > Chordata > Amphibia > Anura > Ranidae > Staurois > Staurois parvus. The sequence goes on along the minus strand of NW_028318186.1, from coordinate 2,317,654 downwards.
GGTTTCTATGCAGAGCTGCACCAGATTTTGCACTCTCCAATTTTAGTAAATCAACCCCTGTATGTCATATTTTTTCTTTTGCCCATTGTTCTACTCAACAGCTCAGTTGTTAATTAAACTTAGGATCAGCATCTCTGGCAAATTATAGGTGTAACTCATTAAAACAAGGCCAACTCGTATGAAGTCATGAAAGAATTGGATCGGAAATTGCTCCTAAAACAACTTTTCTATGAATAAGTGTAAAACGAGTGCAGAAATTGTACAGATCACCCCGTACAAGGACAATTATTATGCAACAAAACACACAATGGCTTCATCAATAAAGTATCTCGTCGTGGTAGAAGACTGCTGTGAGCATTTTAATTGAGATGGATGTTTAACTCAAGATGAAACTAATTCTAATGAACAGTCATTTCATTAAAGAAACATATATTTTCTCTTTGCAGGGATCAAGGCCAAGTGTAATTATCCCATCTCTTGGAAAGATTATTCATTTCCAGTTTCAAGTTACAAAACAGCATGATGTTCGGTGTCGCACGGTCATGGTACAAAGACAAAGGTTCCAACTGAACCTGATTTGATGGACGCATGTACTTTTATACACTTGCCTTCAAACAATATATTGCTCTTTTTTTGTACAGTGCTGCATCCACTGAGAAATGGTTCAGTGCCCCTTGGTTCCTGTTCATAAGACCATTGCCTGCTATGCAAATTTCTTTCCCGGCACTAGCCATGTAGCATCACCTGTGTAGTATCATGTCAAGCAAGCTGTGACGATATTACGTCACTACTCGCTGTAGTGAGAAGAACCAGGTACTGTCCCACCAAAAAATGGAACTCCTGGTCTGTTCTGCCCACCGTGACATAACATTGCTACGAATGGCACAATTAGGATCTGCCAGAAACTCACCCACAATCTTGCCCACATTCATGCCAATTGTTGGCTACAGTTTCTATTGCATGATGGGAATTGTAGTTTGTTCCAGCGGCACTGCACAGTGAGAGGAAGTGATGTTGGTGTTTTATTGATTCCTCCTCCTGGAAATTGCTGCAGTTTCTCCATGAAAGTGATGATTTCACTGACATTACTGTAGAGCTTACCCCCGAAGAAGCCACAACTTTCTTGGGTCCCCTGTTCCCAAAGCTTATGACTCTGTAAGCAGCACCACACTTTCTGACATACCTGGCTGCAGAAAATAGGGTGTACAGGTGGTAAACAAATATACACTGATCAGCCATAACTTTATGATCACTCAACTAATATTGAGTAGGTACCCCTTTTGCCTCCAAAATAGCTTTGACCCTTCAAGGCATGGACACCACTAGACCTCTGAAGGCATGCTGTGATATCTGTCACCTAGCTGTCAGCTGCAAATCCTTTAAGTCCTGTAAGTTGCTAAGTGGAGCCTCTGTGGATCAGATTTGAGATCCACAGATGCCCAACTGGATTGAGATCTTGAGAAATTGGTGGCCAAGTCAACAACTCAAACCTGCCGTTATGTTCCTCAAACCATTCCCAAGCCATTTTTACAGTATGGCAAAGGTGCATTATCCTGCTGAAAGAGGACACTGCCATCAGAAAATAACAATTCCATAAAGAGGTGGCTTGATCTGCAACAATGTTTAAGTAGATGGCACATGTCAAGTGACATTCACATGTAGCAGGACCTAAGATTTCCCAGCAGCACATTGTCCAAGGTATCACATGGCTTGCCTTCTTCTCATACTGCATTCTGGTGTCATCTCTTCTCCAGTTGAGCAACACACTCACATTGCTCCATTACTCTGTGATCCAGTTCTGATGCTGACTTGCCCATTATAGGTGCTTTTGGCTGTAGACATGCAGCCTGACTGGTCTGCAGCCATGCAACCCCACACACAACAAACTGCGATGTCCATTTTTCTGCTTTCAACCAACTTCAGGGACAGCATTTTTACTTGCTGCCTACTATATCCCACCGACTTTCAGATGCCTTTGTAACAAGATTAAATAATGTTATTTACTTAAACACTTCAGGACCGCCCACATATTCTCTGGCAGGGCAGCCATGCTGTGCCAAATCACATACATGTACGTGATTTGGTATTTTTGGGTTCTGACCGATCAGCGGGTCCAAACCAATGATTTATGGTCGGGACACACTGACCGGCCATGCAAATGAGAGAAAAGAGCCCTGTGTTGGTAAATACGGACCATATGTATGATGAAATTAGATTTTTAAAAAGAAAGTAAACAATTTTGTTTATTTTTTTCAAATATTTGGTGCTCAAATACCACCAAAAGGAAAACAATGCTATAAATTTAGTTTGGGTACACTTTGCATGTCTGCAAAATTACCAATTAAAGTAGCCCCATGCTAAATAGCCAAAAATGGCCTGGTCATGAGGGGGTAAAATTTTCTGGAGCTCAAGTGATTAAGCTGCCAGTGGTCATAAAGTTATGGCTGATCACTGTATATACAGTTGCAAATACGATCTACTGGTGATAATAAGCCAGTGGTCCGGAGGATGATCCCTAAGACCTAAAATGGGAATGGTCCTGTAAGGGCAATGTTAGCATAATAGCCCTTTAGTCTGTATTAAACTGTTTCCCTACTGGCCAGCACCTTGGGGCCCAGATCCAGTGTTGGAGCACTTAAAATATGTTCTTCCTAACCAGGATACTGTACAGTTACCTGCAATGTGTCCCAAGAAAAAATATTGTTCTTCTTTAATAGGGTTTAGTAGAGTTTGGCCAGCAGCCTCTCACCAACACCTGGGGTGACAGTCTCCTTCTGTTCTCATTTGGCAGCTCAGCGTAGTCAGTGGCAACAGTCTTCTTCCCAATGATCAGGTGGCAGCATTGGACATCAACAGTGGCATTCTCACAACCTGGGCTGTCTCCCAAAATGTCCTCACCACATTTGCCTTGAGCCCAGGAACAAACCATACTTTTCCTCTCCACACAGCCCTGGTCATGCTGGGATGTGTAGCTCAATTTCCAATCTGATATACAGTCTTCTTCTTTGCTGTCTTTCTCCTCCTCCACAACTGGCGGAGAAGACTGTGATTGTTTTGCTGGGCTCTGCCTTGAAGAGACTGTTTGAGTAGAGGCTTGATTAGTCTGTTGGGACTTTCGACCAGCTTCTCCCAGAGTTAGAAGTTGTTTAGGGAGCTAGACTTGCCATAGACCTGTTTTCCTCTCTGATCTGGTACACCAGCAAACTGAACAGTTGCTTGCAGATGATGTAGGGTTGGGATCAGGGGCGGACTGACAACTCATGGGGCCCCCGGGCAATAGGGGATCATGGGGCCCCTGTGTCCTTGCCCAAACTCAAAAAAGCCTATGAAAAAGGTACCAGGGGCATCTCATGGGGCCCCCTACTGACCCCAGGCCCTGGGGCAGTGCCCGAGTTTCCAAATGGTCAGCCTGCCCCTGGTTGGGATTTTCACCCGTCAGCTTGCTTGTGCTTTCCAGGGACAGCATATTTCTAAGAAGCCCTCAATGCAACAGATGTCTGATCCAGAGACATGCCAAAAGCCAAGTCAACAGACAATCAAGCTTCTCTCCCAAACATCAGCACGGAGAGTTTAAAATCTGTGGCATTGTTCTCTGTGATGCTATATGTAAGCGTAACTGCTGAAATGTGCCTGTTGCAGTGTTGCTTCTTCTCCATTGTTAAGGTCCAAAGCATGTCAAGCAAGGTACAGTTAAATCTCTTGCAGATACTCTTGTGGGTGAGAGGGAGTCCTTCTGGACTTCTGAATGCCCAACAGATCAAGCAGCTTGATGGGTTGTCTCGCAAGGTCTCTTCCCTGATCAGAATGGATGTGTTGGGGCAATCCATTGTGAACGTATTGTGAACTTCTTCAATGTGAGTTGGAACAGTAAAATGCAATCATTGTGTAGCAATGGAAAACAAGAGACTAAGAAAATGAGGTGTATGTGATATTCAATGCCAAAAATCCTCTCTGGCAGTGTTCGGTGGGTTTTTTTTAATCACCAAAGTGGAAAAAAATATGACTCTATATCATCTAATCACTAAGCTGAGCTAACATTTAGACCATATCACTTAGCTCACTGAAAACTCTAAATTCAACCCCTTAACATAAAGCATACATGTACATTGTCAAGCTGCCATGCTGTACGGCTCTCCAGTTAATGTGACCACACTGCCCCTGATATCTCCTGGTCACTATTTATGATTGGGAGCTGGTAAGATGGACTCCCGGTTATGTGATCGATGTACTAGCCAATCCCAATGAAAATAATTAAATAGAATAGAAAATAAAAGAATACAATGTAAAAGAATAAAATAATAGAAAATAAAAGAATAAAATAGAAAATAATGAAATAGAATAGAATAAAATAGAAAGAATATAACCGTCTTCCGAAATTTGAATTTTGAATAGGATAAAACCAGCTATTCTTCACAATGAATTTGGATCGATTTGATATTTTCGATTCAAATGCAATTCAAATATTTCAAATCCACTGGAAAAATTTGAATCTGGTCAAAAAACAAATAAACGAAACAAAACAAATTTCGTAACTAATACAATGAAACTAAATTAATAACTAAACAAATTGATACGAAATTAAACTAATGTTTGTTCTACACGTGTCTAGTAAAATGGCAGAATGTCATATGGACTGAAATGTCTTGACACATCTACTGTGAGCACCAGCACTGTTTATGACATTCTCTGGTTGCAGGATTACTTTTAAGTCCATTTACCTTTCCACCATTTCACCCAGCCCTAAAGAAGGGGGATTGTGTGCCCCCCAAAACACATTGGATGTTTTTGGTTCTGCTTGTTGTAACCAGTTGAACAATAAAGATTTTGGACTCTTATGGTTTTTTAGTTGGTGCTCTCTTTGACCTATTATATTTGGGTTTCTCAACTTGGGTAAATCTCCTTTCCTGGAAGGGTCCACGTTTTCACCATGAGCTGCTGAATACAGGCCATTTGGACTCAAGAAATTACTTTCTCCACATTTTGATGCCATGCGAAAATCTATATCCAGAACTACTACCTCTTACAGCATACACTATATTGCCAAAAGTATTAGGACTTCCCTCCAAATTATTGGATTCGGGTGTTCCAATCACCTCCATGGCCACAGGTGTATAAAATCAAGAACCTAGGCATGCAGACTGCTTCTACAAACATTTGTGAAAGAATGGGTCGCTCTCGGAAGCTCAGTGACATCAAGCATGGTACTGTGATAGGTTGTCAGGTGTGCAATAAATCCTGTCTGTGATTTGTGAAAGTTCCTTGCTGTTTAATATTCCATGGTCAACAACAGCAACTCAGCCACGAAGCATTAGGCCCCGTAGAAAAACAGAGTGCATGCTGAAGCGCACAGGGAGTAGAAGTCGCCAACTGTCGGCAGAGTCAATAGCTAAATACCTCCAAACTTCATGTGGCCTTCAGATTAGCACAACAACAGTGTGAAGAGAGCTTAATGGAATGGGTTTCCGTGGCCGAGGAGCTGCATCCAAGCCTTACATCACCAAGTGCAATGCAAATCGTTGAATACAGTGTTGTAAAGCATGCTCTAGACTCTAGAGCAGTGGAGACATGTTCTTTGGAGTGATAAATCATGCTTCTCTGTCTGGCAATCCAATGGACATGTCTGGTTATGGTGGTTGACAGGAGAACATTACTTGGCATTGTGCCAAGTGTAAAGTTTGGTTGGGGGGGCTATAGTGTGGGTTCTTTTTTAGGGGTTGGGTTTGTCCGCTTAGTTCCAGTGAAGGGAACTCTTGAGGCATCAGCATACCAAGACATTTTGGGCATGTTCATGCTCCCAACTTTGTGGGAACAATTTGGGGATGGCCCCTTCCTGTTCCAACATGACTGCGCACCAATGCAAAAAGCAAGGTCCGTAAAGACATGGATGAGAGAGTTTGGGGTGGAGGAACTTGACTGGCCTGCACAGAGTCCTGACATCAACCTGCTAGAAAACTTTTGCGATGAATAGCGTGGAGACTGCTAGCCAGGCCTTCTTGTCCGACATCAATGCCTGACCTCACAAATTTGCTTCTGGAAGAATGGTCAAACATTCCCATAGACACACTCCTAAACCTTGTGGACATCCTTCCCAGAAGAGTTGAACCTGTTATAGCTGCAAAGGGTGGGCCAACTCAATATTGAACCCTACGAACTAAGACTGGGATGCCATTAAAGTTCATGTGTGTGTAAAGGCAGGCCGACCAATACTTTTGGCAATATAGTGTATATTGGTTTTTATACTCTATCAAATCCATCAAATACCATCAAATACAAGTGCTACTGAGTTCCATCCATCATCCATTGTATTTGATGGATTTTATAGATGGATGACACTGGCACTGTATGATTGAGTGTAGAAGCAAGCGCTGATATATGTGTGCTTATTTTTGAAATACACTGGGGTGTACATTTTTATTAGTAGCTGGTTAAGTAATTGTGAGAGAATTGTAGATAAATATTTTTTTGTGATGGTTTTCTAGTGCAAGTTCTAATGCTATCCACTGGTATTTTTATGCTAAAGTAGGGGTGCTGAAACCAGTGGCTTTGTGTGATACCAAAATATATATTCACAAATTATACACAGAATGCCCTACATAAGGAAACGTGTCCACAATTTTTTTGAGGCCTGGGAATCTTTCAATCAAATCCTGCCTATTGATACCCAACAATCTGTAGTACAATCTTTTCAATACACTCAGTTTTATCAAACACGACTATTAACTGCTTGCTAACTGACCCAAAGTAAAATACTGCAGGCAGGCCTCTCCCCGTGTCAGATAATGTACATGTACGTAATCGGGCAATTCTGGGTAGAGGGTGCGTGCACCCACTGCCCCAGCTGTGCTGTCATTCGCCACAGCACAATCCGGTCAACAAATCTCAGCCAATGGTTTATCGCCAGGACCCGCTGAAACGGGAAAGCGAATGACAGAATAGAGCCTTGTGTTGGTAAATAATACAGGGCTCTCTACAGAAAGCAGTGATGTGCTGTTTTATTTTGCCCTGCAAAGCAGGGAGTAAAAACTGTCAAAGTGCTTAGTAAAAACAGTACATAGTAAACACAGTAAACATTGTTAAAAGCGCTCTTAAAGTCACATTAAAGTCTTGATTTTTTTTTAAAATAACAAACATATTATAGAAATTATACTTACCTGTTCTGTGCAGTGGATTTGCACAGAGCTGCCCAGATCATCCTCTTCTCTGGTCCCCGCCGGTGCTCCTGGCCCCTCCCTCCTGTTGGGTGCCCCCATAGCAAACAGATTGCTATGTGGGGCATCCAAGCTGGCGTACTCCTGAGCTACGGCTCTGCATGTCCATTCACACACAGAGCCGTGGCTTGGCCCTGGTCCCTCTCTCTCCTTATTGGCTCACTGGCTGTGACTGACAGCAGAGAGAGACAATGGCTCCTGTTGTTGCCTCAGCCGAGAGGTGCGAGAGTCTCCAGAGAACCGAGGTTCTCATGAACATAGCTGGATCCAGAGGGGGAGGCTGGGGGGTTGCTACACACAGAAGGTTTTTTACCTTCATGCATAGAATGCATGAAGGTAAAAAACCTTGAGCCGTTACAATCACTTTAACACTTTGGTTGTACCTAAATATTAACCCCTTCCCAGCCAGTGTCATTAGTACAGTGACAGTATAAAGTATTAGCACT
>NW_028318186.1:2242500-2305000 GCF_062004578.1 Staurois parvus | reverse complement strand
AGCCAATTTACCTACCAGCATGTCTTTTGTTGGAGTACCTGGACTAAGGCTACACAAGCAAAGGGAGTAAAACATGTAGGTCTTGTTGTGGTCAGGATTTGAAGTGGGTACCCTAGAGCTGAAAAAGTGCTAACCGCTAAGCCAAAGTGCTGCCCAAAAGTATATAGATTGCACTCCAAATTGTTGAGTTCAGAAGCACAAAGCCAGCTCCATAAAGACATGGTTTGACCAGTTTAGTGTTGAGGATCTCGAGTGGCCTTCACAGAGTCCTGACCTCAATCCTGCTGAGCACCTTTAGGATGATAAACCAATTCAAAACAGAAATATGTGCTTTGGTCCCTAACTAAGAAAAGCTGCCTGCCTACCCTCCAAGTTTCATCATATATGATGTCATCAATGAAAAAACGCATAGGTAAGCGCAAGGATGGTTGGTTGGTTGACTGCTGGCTTGGATAATTGTAAAAAAATTTACAGTGCTGTTGGATTTACATATAAGTGTTTTACTGTGATTTAAAATTAATGCCTCCTGAGATTGTTCACTATTAGGAGCGTTCCCCCTATTCATTTTATGTTCGTATGGTCCTTTGCATTGGTGAAAGGAGATTTGACCTATCCGGTTCTGTGATGTGGGATTGTTCTAGGCTCAAGGTGGGATTGTTCTGGGCTCATAGCTCAATCTGTCCTCCGTTGTGTTGGAGTCTTCCTGGAGGTAGCTCATGCTGTTCCAGGGATATTTCAGACATAATGCCTCTACTAAAGTGGGTCATATTTTTCCAGTAAGAGGCTTTGGAATCAGAATCCGTGAGGGGGACAATGGATGGTCATCTACTGTATATATGTAGTGGATACACTTTATGAGCACTTTATAGAAGATTCATGGACTGTTTCACTGGTTTTGCATTTTGATATTTGTGTGCACTTTGATGCTATTAAGTTGATGATTTGTGGTTATACTTTTATCACTACCTATAGAGCGTTTTTTTGCACTTTGTATATTTGATTTGTCAATTTTTTATTTATGTATATTTTATCATGTTAACACATTTTGTACTGTGTGTCATATGCAGTGTTGCATAATAATTTGGGCATTTTACTTGTTCATCACACAAGTTTTTGATGGTTTTTTTTAATGTGTGTTCACATGGATGTACACTCATATCATCTTATACTTGGTGCAGCACATAGGTTTTTAGGAAATTCAGCACCACCCTGTTGTGTTCCACCTTTAGGATGAACTGGAACTCTGATTGTGAGCTAGGTCTTCTAATTCTACATCAGTATTTAACCTCACAAATGCTCTTTAGGTTGAATAAGCACAATTTGCCATAGATTCATTCTAACATATTGTGAAAAGTCTTCTCAGAGGAGTGGAGGCTATTATTTATTTATTTATCGAGTTTATATAGCGCCAAAGGGTTTGCTCAGTGCTGTACAATAGAGGGGGACAATACATGAAGCAGAACAGTAACATCAAACAGTACACAAGGGGTAAGAGGGCCCTACTCAAACGAGCTTACAATCTAGGAGGGAGGGGGTAGAGGCACAGGAGGAAACGGCTGTGGGGGATGGAGTGGTAGGAGGAGGGAAGGGCAGCGGCTGTTAGGTGAGGGTGTGGTAGGCTTCCCTGAAGAGGTGGGTTTTCAGGGAGCGCCTGAAGGTGAGGAGGGAAGGTGACAGTCTGATGGATTGGGGTAGTGAGTTCCAGAGGATGGGGGAGGACCTGGAGAAGTCTTGCAGTCGTGCGTGGGAGGAGGAGACCAGGGAGCAAGATAGAAGGAGGTCCTGTGAAGAGCGAAGGGTACGGGTAGGGTGGTACCTGGGAATCAGGTCGGTGAGGTAGTCAGGGGCAGTGTTGTGAATGGCCTTATAGGTCAGGGTGAGCAATTTGAATTTAATGCGTTGGGCAATGGGGAGCCAGTGGAGGGAGAGGCAGAGGGGGGTGGCAGAGGTGGAGCGGCTGGTGAGGTGGATGAGTCTGGCCGCTGAGTTCAGGATGGTCTGAAGCGGGGAGAGCCTGCACTGGGGTAGGCCGGTGAGGAGGGAGTTGCAGTAGTCAAGGCGTGAGATAATCAGGGAGTGTACGAGTAGTTTAGTGGTGTCTGGGGTAAGGAGGGAGCGTATCTTGGCGATGTTCCGGAGGTGGAGCCTGCATGTGTTTGTGAGAGATTTGATATGAGGTTGAAAGGAAAGGTTTGAGTCCAGAATGACGCCAAGGACCTTGGCTTGCTGGGCGGGATTGATGGTGGTGTTGTTGGTAGTGATGGAAAGGATGGATTAGAGCGACAAAGAAGCAGGAGGCAACTATTAATATACATGTGGTTGGAATGAGGTGTCCAACAAGCTCATAGAGGTGTGATGATCAGGTGTCCAAACATTTTTTCTGTAAAGTATATAACCATATACAGTAAATAAAACCCTAACCAAAAAAGCTAATGAAGTTTTTAAGGTACCAAACTATATTTAAAAAAAACTATACAAAATAAGAAAAAATAGTTAAAGAAACGTTTACCGCCTTTTATTAGTTAAAAAAACACCATATTGGTGGGGCATGACAATAGGACACATAGATCATAATAGGCCCAAATGTGTTGGACAGACAGTACTACAAACTGTAGCCTACTGAGAATAAATCACAGATTGAAATAATGATACTCTTATGATGATTCCTTGACATCGTTGGTGCCGATAAAATACTCTGTTAATTGCTCCAGCATTTAAGTACAAGTGGATACTTTATTTGTTATTCCAACGCGTTTCACGGGACAAAGCTCGCTTCTTCAAGGAGACAAAGTATAAATTTCTAACATAGAGCAAAAATAGGCCCAAAACACATTATGGATATATGACCATTATAGTACATAGAATTAAAAAAGAAAACAATGAAATAGAAGACTGACGGCATTTACTGGTTGGTGATATGTATGACCTTTCATAAGAACAGTGCATAACATATAGGGCATTTGATTCACACCTGGATGGACAGAGGCCCTCAGCTAAAGGTATCAGTGACCGCCAGTCATGTGGAGCCATACATCCACCATGAAGGATGTATTTTATTGGCACCAAAGATGTCAAAGAATCATCCTAAGAATATCATTATTTCAATCTGTGACCAGGGGCGGACTGACCATTTGAGCACTCGGGCACTGCCCGAGGGCCTGGGGTCAGTAGGGGGCCCCATGAAATGCCCCTGGTACCTTTTTTATAGGCTTTTTTGGGTGTGCTTTGAGTGTGGACAAGGACACAGGGGTCCCATAATCCCCTATTGCCCGGGGGCCCCATGAGTTGTCAGTCCACCCCTGTCTGTGACTTATTGTCAGAAGGCTACATTTTGTAGTACTATCCCACACATTTGGGCCTATTAGGATCTATGTGTCCTATTGTCATGCCCCACCAATATGGCGGATTTTTAACTAATAAAAGTCGGTAAACTTTTCTTCAACTCTTTTTTCTTATTTTTGTAATAGTTTTTGTTATATATGGTTTGGTACCTTAAAAACCCAATTAGCTTTTTTAGTTAGGGTTTTATTTACTGTGTTTCAAATCAGGGGAGTGGTAACAGTAAAACCTTCTTACAAGGATATGGAGATTTATTGTCTCCATCTCCCACCCCACTTATATTTATTTTATATAACCATATACACTCACCGACCACTTTATTAGATACATCTGTTTATTTGCTTGGTAACACAAATTGCTAATCAGCCAATCACATGGCAGCAACTCAGTGCATTTAGGCATGTAGACCTGGTGAAGACAACTTGCTGAAGTTTAAACCAAGCATCAGAATGGGGAAGAAAGAGAATTTAAGTGACTTTGAACGTGGCATGGTTGTTGGTGCCAGATGGGCTGGTCTGAGTATTTCAAAAACTGCTGATCTTCTGGGATCTTCACGCACAACCATCTCTTGGGTTCACAGAGAATGGTCTGAAAAAGAGAAAATATTCAGTGAGCGGCATTTGTGTGGACAAAAAAGCCATGCTGATGTCAGAGGTCAGAGGAAAAGGGGCAGACTGGTTGCTGCAACATTCAGGTGGTAGGGTCAGAATTTGGCGTAAACACCATGAAAGCATGGATCCATCCTGCCTTGTATCAATGATTCAGGCTGGTGGTGTAATGGTGTGGATTATATTTTCTTGGCACTAGCAAGGTGTACCTAATAAAGTGTATGTAATTGGCATAAAATACTGGGAATGAATGTGCAACATTTATTGAAGGTACTACTATAGATCTGAGTGAAGAAAAACACTGCAGGGCACCTACTAAGTCAACTGGTTGTCTTTATCCCAACTGCAGTTGGCCTTTAGCCTTTGCACTAATAAAGCAGAATTGTCTGACTATTTAATTGACTATAGGGAGTTCATGATATCTTGTATTTAGTTTTTAGTTTTTTTTATGTTTAAAAATTTAATTTCTGACATTGTTTTCACCTTTTAATCGGTAATTTATAAAATATTGTATATAAACCATGTACAGTCAGCAGGAGGTGCACTAGAGGTCATCATAACTCAAAATAATGAGGCAAATGAGGGGAACATTTTTGGTACAGCAACAGGTCCAGGATAACTGAAGGAGCTTCCGCAATCCTCAAGAGTAGGGATGAGATTGGGTCGTTTTGGTCATAGTCCGAACCCACCTGAGCAAGTCTGACAGGAAGCTGTCATTCTACTGGACCAATTATAGGCAGCTAAGGCATGCCCTGCTCTGCAGCTGCATATATACACACCTTGAATATGTGCGGCTGCAGGGCAGGGAATGCCCCGGGCAGATTATTGGCCCAGTTCCTGGAGAGCTTGTGCAGGAGGAATCAAACTAGTATCATCACTACAAAGGAGTAATTTAATCTCCCTGGCGGTATTCCCGAGTGTAGCTCGGGGTAAAGTTTCAGCACCACAAGTGATAACCCCGAGCTACACTCGGGAATACCATGCAGAGCTGCTCCGGGATCTCTTCTTCACTTACCTTGTCCTGCGCTCCCGCGATGTCCCTCCTGCAGTGTCCCCGGCAATGTCCTCTGGCCGATGCCGGCATCTGTCTTCTGGGTTCCGTACCCTGCGACGTCGGGACGTACGGGGGATGGAACGGCGGGAAATTTGAAAGTTATAAAAGTGACATTCACTATATTCACTAAAATCACATAGTAAACCATTACTGTACCTAAGTAAACATTTTGTCCCTAGTGCTTTGTCCTGTGCCCTGCCTGCATTTTTACTGTTCTTTCTGCCTGGAAACTGAGAAAAGTCCATGGCGTCCAAAAAGCGTCCCTTTAAGTCAAAAGCAGTTTTAGACCGGCTAGAGAACAGCGATAGTAACTTAGAACCACTTGCAGAATTGAGTGATAATTAATTGTGGGGGAAATTCGTCATCAGACACTGAAACGATTTTGTGACTTTGCTCAGTGATGTGCGAACTTGGCGCTCTATTTCAAATTTCAGTGTTTTTGGTTTGATTACATTATTGAATTAAATTTGTTATTATTATATACAATAAAAAAATACATATTTCCATGCAAAAAAATGTACCGCTTTGAGCACAGAAATATGGACATAATCAGACCGCTGGGGAGGCTACAGCCTATTGCTGCCCTAAAACTACCAAAAACAACTTGTGTTTCACCAGACCCATTGACTACAATACATTTCACCAAAATTATGAAATTTAACTCAAATCAACAAATTTTTGCTGAAATCTAAATCCCTTAATTTCAGGGTCCCAGTTTTGAAGGTAAGGGCAACTTGTATTGAAAAGGCCACCCATTTGGTGCTGAAGAGTAACAGGGTGATATCAGCATGGAAGATGAACCACACGCTCATGACTCTGTGAGGTGTTGGGCTGTCATTATTTTGAAAGGACATTTTACAAAACAATTTCAAATGTATTTATTGATGGAGGATTGAAGGATCCAGTTCATAAATCTCTTCCACACAGTGGCCCAATCTATGGTTGAATCTATGGATGTTGCAAGGATTAGGAAAGACCCTTGGGCACTCTGAGGACAGCAATAATGCAACACACATAGTTGCCACATTGGCCACATTGGGTAACATTGGGAGCAACTTATAGGAGCATGATTAAGTAGAACCTGAGTCTACCGACTGTATACAGGGCAGACATATGCCACAATACTTGTATCTACAAAATATGCTTTAAAATAGAACTAAATCTAAATTTTTTTGTTTTTATTTTGGATATAGTAAAAAAAAGGTAATAACTTCTGTAAGGTTGATTTTTGCCATCTGTACCCCATTGGGGATATTTCCTTTCACTTCCTATCCCATAGTCAAAGCAGGAAGTGAGAAAAAGTCCCTCTAATGTGAGGGAATTCCTGGTTGTCACTAGGGTCACCAGAACTAGTGTCTCCTTTAGAAGACATTAACTTTATTCCTGTTGTTGGGACAACCAAAAATTTGGCATTTTCTTTTACCTTTACTTTCAGTGATAATGGAAAACAGGACAAATAATGAGGGTGCATCTCCCTAAACCTTGGCACACACCAAATGCTATGTCAAAGTGGTGCAATTTGGTACCATTTAAAGCGTGACTTCAAAGTAGCGTTGATATAGACACAGGTGCAATTTCAATGCCATATACCTTATGGTCTATAGGAGATACATCACACCAAACTGGTGAAAACGTAATGCAGGAACTATTTTTCAAATCACGACAGTGCCATAGAAATACATTAGATGTGACTTCAGGTGCAATTTGAAAATTGCATGTCGCACCTGAAGTCACAGCGGTGTGAACCAGGGTTTAAGAGAGCACAGATAGCAATAACAATGTGACAGGTGCTCTACACCCTCTCTACTCTATGCAAAACTAAAAAAAAAAAGTTTTTCCTTTAGCTATACTTTAACCAGTTCCCACCCATAGTAAGTGTACTGTGAGAATGGGTAGGCTGGATCACATACTTGCACATAGCCCGTTCATGGGTGCAGATTGTGGCTGATAGCATCCAGGGTTTCACATGATCACAACTTCAACACAACTGTGCTTAGTATTATGATGCTGTGATTGGCCCACAGCTATCACATGGTACCTGGGTCAATCACAGCACCAGTGTAGGCAGGTGCCTACAAAGGGAATGTATTGTGTTAGTAAGCTAGCTAGTCTGCCCAGGTTAGGGAAAGGTTAATGCTAGTTCTTCAGTTTCCTGCTTATTCTGAGTTATGCCTCACTCCCTGTGCTGTAAATAAAAGGAGGGAGGGCTCTGCACACAGAAGCTGAGCTACTGCATGGGAAGAAGACACACACAAGTCTGAAGATGCAATCTCCAGCTAGAAGGAGGATTGCTGTGCCTTGCAGTCCTTCAGAGGACATACAAGTCATGGACTTCTACCAGAAATGGATTTCCACCTCTAAAGGTATGCCTGGGCAGCCACACAGGTGTTGTTAGGATTAGGGTTTGGACTTGCTCACATTGGAACTTAAAGTGAAATGTAAAGTTCTAAAGGCTTATGGTTTTTTACCTAATGCATTCTTTGCATAAAGGTAAAAAACCTTCTGTACAAAAAAACTTCCTCCTCAGCCCCCTTATACTTACCTGAGCAGATCTTGATCCAGTGATGTGCAGGAGAGCAGCAGCCCTCTCCCCTTTCTCCCTGCCCACAATGCAGATTGATAGCAGCAGGAACCATTGGCACATACTAGCACATCCTGCAGGGGACCCTTTTTTTTTCTTTTGCAGTTTACTACCTCTTTAAGTTCAAATTCTCCAAGCTAAAGTCTGCTATCCCTCAGCAGCACCAGTCTGAATATCCCAACAGTGACTGCATCTGATAGAATGCAGTCAATGTTCAGCCTTCAAATTTTCAAATAGCTAAGTCAATTTTTGTCAAAATTAGGTGGTGCCCACAGGGCCACCTGTAGCTTGAATTTCTAGCCATGTATGACTAGCTTTAGACTGTTGTGACAATGTGTAAATTACCTAATGGAATAATAGGTAGTAACTATGCAGGCAAATGCATCTTCGGATTTTGTGCCTATGGGCACAAGCCTATTGTGCCTATTTGTAAATCTGGCCTTATGAATGACTGCCAGACGACATGTAAAACTTTTTAGATTTTAGAAAAATGGTTGTTTTTCTTAGGTTATTTTTTGTGACCAGTTTACAAGAAAATCATTTTATTATTATACAGGATTTATATAGCACCAACAGTTTGTGTAGCATTTTACAATATAAAGGGAGACAGTAGAGTTATAATACAATAAAATACAAGAGGGTTAGGAGGGCCCTGCTCATAATAGGTTACAGTTGACCTTCCCTCCTTTCATGATTCCTTACTCTTAATATTATTGGGAATTTATTATAAAATGTATCATTGTCCGCATACACAATGCTGACTTCACACGTCACAGGGAAATTCCATGCTTTTACAGTTTCACCTTAGGCAAGTTTTTAGTAATGTCAGCAAAATATGTCAACCTCTGAAGAATGACTTATAATAGCAATTAAACCCTTTACAATGGATTGGCTATAATGTATCTGCCATTGGAATGACAAGATATTGTTTGAGAATAAACCAGACTAATAAACTGAAAATACAAGCAGCTGTATATAAGAGAGCTGTAAATTTAGTGTACAGACATTTAAAATGAATTCAGAAAAATATCAAAAAAGATATCTGAGAAGCTAGATTTTTTGGAGTTACTAGTTTGAAGCTGAATATAAAAAATTTTACTTGAAGAGTTTCTCTTTCTCGATCAGCCTTGTCCCGCCCAGTACACACCCCGCCCCCTAGTAAAACACTCCCCTCACTCCTATAACCCTTCCCTGCAAAATAAAGTTAACCCCTTCCTCCCCATTGCCATTAGTACAGTGTCAGTTTTTTTTTTTTTGCACTGATCACTGTATTAGTGTTTTTGGGGATGTCAGTGACCCCAAGTCAGTACCCCCCAATGTCAGAATGTCCGCCAAAGTCCCGCAGTCCTGCCATACGTTGCTGGTCGCTGCCATAAGTCCCTGATCGCCGCCATTATTAGTATAAAAAAACCCTAAAAATCCCAGTATCTTTCCCGCCATTTGTAAACGCTATAACTTTCACGTAAACCAATTAATTTACACATATTGGGGTTTTTTTTAAGCAAAGACATGTCGCAGAATACATTTTGGCAGAAATTTATGACTAAATTAGATTTTTGCATTTTTTTTTTAATGGACATGTTTTATAGCAAAAAGTCCAAAATATTGTTTTTTTTTCCTCAAAATTGTCAGCCTTTTTTTTTTATAGCGCAAAAAATAAAAACCGCACAGGCGATCAAATACCACTGAAAGAAAGCTCAATTTGTGGGGAAAAAAAGAATGTAAATTTCATTTATGTACCATATTGCATGACCGCGCAATTGTCCGTTAAACTACCACAGCGCCGTATAGCAGACAAATGGCGTAAATTGCAGTATTTATACCATAGTTTGTAGACGCTATAACTTCCACACAAAGCAATCAATATACACTTATTGGGATTTTTTTTACCAAAAACATGGAGCAGAATACATTTTGGCCTAAATTTATAACCAACTTTGAGTTTACTATATATTTTTTATAGCTGAAAATAAAAAATATTGTTTTTCTTCAAAATCTTTGGCTTTTTTTTGTTTATAGCGTGAAAAATAAAAGGCGCACAGGTGATCAAATTACACCGAAAGAAAGCTCTATTTGTGTGAAAAAAAGGACATAAATTTCGTTTGGGTGCAGCATTGCATGACCGCGCAATTATCAGTTGAATTAGTGCAGCGCCGAGTAGCAAAAAGAGGCCTGGTCATTAAGAGGGGTAAATCCTCTGGAGCTCAAGTGGTTAAATCTCTAATAGCTGCATGATCTCTTATGTGTGACCATACATGATTATAATGCCAATCAATACCCAAACATGTGTTTTTTTTTTATTTTTTATTTAAATATTTATTAGTATTTTTCACATGAATAACAATAAACAATTTCATCTCAAGCATCATAAATATACGATTTTTTCTTATTGTTTCAATTACCCCCCTCTTAAAACCTTGACCCCACCCCCCCCCCACTCCGCATTTCCTTGACTTGTATCCAAAGCAAGCATAACCTACCCAATTTTTCTCTATATCATTCTACTCTTCACTTTCTCATACTTATTACGAAATTTTCCCATTTTTCCCATTTCGCGAGATATATCTCCAACTTATCTTCCTGTAGATAATATGTCTTCTCCATCTCCCTAGTCCAGTTTACTCTCTCTATCCACTCCTCCTCTTTCGGTGCCTCTCCCGTGCCGCCATGCTCAGGCTCCACCCCATGAGTCACTTGTTGCCCCAAACATGTGTTAATAATAATAAATAAATGAATTAGAAAAATATATATCAAAATTGGTGAGAAAAAAAAAAAAGTCTGTGCAAAATTATTCAAATTTGTGTCCTTCGATAATGAAATAAATAATCCAATTGATAAATAAATATCAACAATATAAATTGAAAAGAAAATAAAAAGTAAAAATTGAATGAATTTTGTGCAAAAACACAAAACAAACTTGGTGCAGAGTTCAGCAGGGATGAAATATCTGTGTGCTCTCCTTCCAATCAGCCTGAGGTGATGCAGGTGAAGGTTGCAGATAGAGGGCTATTATATAAGCCTGAATGGTCATATGGATCTCTCCCTTCTCAGATCTTTCCTTGATCCAGCCCTTTAAGCATTCCTCATACGGATCATATACATAGAGAAAAATACATAGTATTTTATGGTTGATAAAAGTAAACACTTTAATATGCGTTCAATATGCACTCACATTGATTAAAAACAATCTGCACTTTGTATAATAGCCGCTTGAAGCGGTGAAGACCAGCCTCTCGGGTGTGCTCGCATACACTACCAGTGCTCGCCGTGTAAGGATGCGTGGTGATGTCACCCTCCCCAACACGTATCTCCACAGGGATTTGTGGCTTCGTCCGGGGGATGTAGCATGCCAAGTTTGTTTTGTGTTTTTGCACAAAATTCATTCAATTTTTACTTTTTATTTACTTTTCAATTTATATTGTTGATATTTATTTATCAATTGGATTATTTATTTAATTATCGAAGGACACAAATTTGAATAATTTTGTACAGACTTTTTTTTTTTCATCACCAATTTTGGGGTGCATATTTCAGATGATTGCAAAACGGGCAAACATTGTGCCCTGGCTGTGGGAAAGTGAATACAGTTCTGGGGTGTGTCACTAGAGGTATCACCAGCAGGAGGAAGGAGGTCCTCATTCTCTCTCTATAGATCTTTAGTTATCATTAGAGGGATCACCAGCAGGATGAAGGAGGTCCTCATTCTCTCTATATAGATCTTTAGTTATCACTAGAGGAATTTCTGTCAGGAGAAAGGAGGTCCTGATTTCCATTTATAGCTCTTTAATTATCACTACAGGGATTACCAGCAGGAGGAAGGAAGTCCTGGTTCCACTATATAGCTCTTTAGTTATCATTGGAGGGATCATAAGCAGGAGGAAGGAGGTCCTGATTCCCCACTCTAGATCTTTGGTTATTGCCAGAGAGATCACCAGCAGGAAGAAGAATGTCCTAATTCCACTATATAGATCTTTAGGTATCACTAGAGGGATCATAAGCAGGAGGAATGAGGTCCTGATTCCCCCATATAGATCTTTGGTTATTGCCAAAGAGATCTCAAGCAGGAGGAAGGAGATATGGATTCTCTTATATAGATCTTTGGTTATTGCTAGAGAGATAGCCAGCAGGAGGAATTCCTAACAGAATAAAGGAGGCCTTGATTCCTTTATTCATCACTGGAGGGATCTTCAGCAGGAGGAAGGAGGTCCACTATATGGATCTTTATTATCACTGGAGGGATCATAAGCAGGAGGATGGAGGTCCTGATTCCCCCATATTGATGTTTGGGTATTGCCAAAGAGATCACTAGCAGGAGGAAGAAGAATCGGATTCTCCTATATAGATCTTTAGTTAGACCTCATTTAGAATACAGCGCGAGTTCTGCAAAGCTCACTTACAAACTTACTGTATATAGAACTAGTCCTGAATCAGGCAACAAAATGGCAAAAAGTCTGAGAGATAAATCATATCAGAAGAGACTTCAGGAACTTAACATGTACAGTCTGGAGGAAAGAAGGAAAAGGGGGGAACATGACTGAAACCTTTAAATACATAAAAAACATAGATAAGGTTCAGGAGGATAGTATTTTCATAATACATCTAAGCTCAAAAACACGGGAACATGACCTCAAACTAACAAGAGGAAAGTTCAAACCTAAACTTAGAAAGTATTATTTTACTGAAAGAGTAGTTGGTGCTTCCAATAGAAAGGGACGGACTTGATGGGCCAATTGGTCTTCTTCTGCCATCACTTGCTTTGCAGGTTTCATTTACTAAAGGCAAATAGACTGTTCCCCATAGCTGAGTGAATTCGGTGAATCTCTGCTGACTTCTATCATCCAATCATGTGCAAGCAAAAATGCTGTTTTTTTGTTTTGTTCTAATTTCCTTGATGATTGAGCACTCTTTACAGTGAAATTTCAAAACATTCAGTGAACTCTGGAGAAAATGTCCTTGCAAAGTACAATCTCACTTACAAAATGAATAGTCCATTTGCCTATTTTTATATATTTAAGGGGCCCTAGCCAAGTCATTAGATTTGAAATTGTGACTGGCAGGCATATGGCCACTTTCATTTCCACCAATGAGCTATGAGTTATCAGTTATAGTCTCCAGCTGCTGTTCAAGGGTTTTCTGAGACTGAACAGGGTTGTACCAGAAAAACCTGAGCAGATCTAAATGCATAACTGGGAGTAGGAGAGGAATTCCATTAAGGTGATTGAACATGGAAAACCCCTTAATATGGCAATATTTAGAACCATATACAGCTCTGAAATTACAAAAAAGTTTAGCTTTTAGAAAGGAGCTCTTCTTTAAACTGGTATTAGCCTCTACCCATTATATCTAGTCTGAGCAATTACCCAACAATGGAAGTGCGGTCATGTGGAGTCATTACCCACAAATCTCTGCTCCCCTGGGGTCACTTTCAGAAAAGACTTTAAGATCCGATTGCTTTAGAGATATTAACTATTAAGGTAATGAAACAGCTTGCCCTTCACAGCGACTGGTCCTGCAAGGCACGTGCGCTCAGCAAGGTTGTAACTAACTCGGCAGACATTCCATGGAAAGGCTAAGAAAGGAAGTTACAGATTAAACTGGATGCAGCGGAGTCATTTTACTTTCTTAGAACAAACATCAGGGGATTTCATTCGGAGGAAAGATGTTGTTTACAAAGAACATTAGAGTTCCAGTCACCCAGAACTGAAAAAAGTTGGGACTCTTCCAAACTGCTCAATGCTAACTGCACTACCATGCAATAGAAAATGATTGTGAGTTAGTAGTTCACTGATTGGATTCACTTGTTGACTGCAATTGTACTTTAAGGGGTCAGTCCATACAATCGAGATATCTCGGTTTTGGTGTGTAGGGACCTAATCCAAATTTAGTGATTGCAGCTGGGCTGTAGCCAGCCTTAGCTTGTTTGCTTTTATTATCTGGGGTTGTTGGGTTTCCATAAGCCCACAATTTTGTTTGCTTCTGCATAAAACTAGGGGTGTCCTCCAGGATACAGATATGGGGGATATGGGGTTGATTTGCTAAAACTGGAGAGTGCAAAATCTAGTGCAGCTGTGTATAGAAACTAATCAGCTTTCAGGTTTTTTTTTGTCAAAGCGTAAATGAACAAGCAGAAGTTAGAAGCTGATTGGCTGCCATTCACAGCTGCACCAGATTTTGCACTCTCCAATTTTAGAAAATATACCCCATGGTGTTTGTAGGTTATAACTATTTATACTTTTAAAATATTCTGAATCACAGCGCACAGATGTGAACAGGATCTATCTATAACATTGCCTTTGATGACTGCCTTCATAAGGGAATTCTTCATAACTTTAGTCAGTGAATGCATATTATATGAACACCGCATCCCAAAACTCCACTGATTTTCCTTGTGTTGCCATCTGTTGTGTATGTAACCTTGAGCCCCTTTCTGTTGTATTATGTAACTGTAGCATCCTCCTAGGTAGGTGCTAGGATTGGAAAGATGGGATTAGTTATGTTTTTGATAGGTAAATTTAGTTGTCACTCTGTAGGTAGAGTGTCTGTAATTATTGTTAGGTAAAAGTATAGTTAGCTCACTGTACTGAGTGAGCTGTGATCATTTAGTAATGTCTGCTCTCTGTGCTCAGGTGCTGCTAGTCTGCCTAGCTTCCTCTTTATCCAGGAAATTACAGAAGCTTCTGGATGGTAGGTGTGGAGCTATGCAGATGGCAGCCTGAATACAGCCTCAGCCTATCCCAGAGAGAGGAGCTCTGAGGCATGCTGGGTAACTGTATATATTCACTGAGCACACAGGGCTCTGGGTCTTTCCTGGCTAGGATTGCCCAAGCCGGTGAGAGGGCACATTTTCTCCCAAGGCAGCTGCTGCCATAGGCCTCAGGTGGGCTACCTGGGGGCCTGAATTGCTGAGACCCTGGTTCTGCTAGGTTGACTGAGGGGCCGTCTACTGAAGATCTGGTCTGGTATCACAGAGGACGGCATACTTGTGAGTACAGACATTTCCAAGGATCGTAGAGACTGTGTACTGTTTAACCCCCTTCTGGTGTTGGAGGTCAGCTGCGGGTTTAGCAAAAGGGACACCAGCCATTGTTCTGAAGAAGAGCTTTGTCGATCTGTCCACTATTACCTAAAGGGTCACTGTTCTAGGGCTTTGCTGCTGTTACTGCTACTATTTGTTGCTACTGCTTAAAGCTGAAGTCCACTGTTTGATTCAAGCAAGGACTCTGACATAGCTTGCCCTGAAGATTAGATTAAGTCCTCAATGTACATAGTTCTTAGTTTGGAGTATCCCACTCATTTCCCTCATTCAATTCTTCATAAAAAAACAGCAAAAACAACACTCCTAGACTGTGCCTGACTGTGGGGCAAAGTATTTAAGGAGGACTTGGACAGTATTCCTGCGGCTCCTACATAGCGCTATATAACCAAGGACTCATCCACTGTCTATAAAAACATTTGCATCCTCAATACTTTGGAATAACTTTTATACAAGTCTTGGTGTATGTATTTATTCTCTTACAATTGCAATAATGTTATCATAATTTGGGTCCACCAACTAACGTTATAATGAAGAATTCACTGTTCCACATTCAACCCAGTAGTGTTATGCTAAAGTATATGACTCTTATATTTCAACTAAAAGATCCAATATTCTATTATGTACACCCCATGTACAGATTGTGTCTTCAACTTGATCAAATTCAATTCAGTGAGTCCCACCACCGCTGTGCCAATGCGCTCACCTCCAACTTTGGACCTGTACAAGCCAGGTCAATAGCACTTTCCCCCACTGGGGGACTCTCCAGGGTATACTGCACAGCTTTCTTTGAAGATTTTCCTCCAACTCCCATGCAAACCGCAAAAGAGGTGTAGAGTCCCTTTAAAACCCGGATTTGTGCTTATTATTGCTCTGTAAACAAGCTCATAAACTTATATGGGAGGAGGGCACATAGTGCATCTAAAAATCACTAGTGTTCAAATTGCACTTACATTCAATCAAAACTTCAAGGCACTTGTTACTATACAGCGGTTCCACGGCTCCCATGTCAGTTCCAGTTGCTGTCAACATTTTTTAAAAAGTGGCCGTGTGAGATTCCGCCGGCCCGGCCACATCACTCATTCACAGTCCTCTGCCTTAGTGGCTGTCGGCTTGTAGTTCTCAATGAACTACCACAGTGCTGTGGAGCACTGTCATAGTTCATTGACTCTTCCAGTCAGTATGTCTGCTTGCCCGTACATCCCGCATGGACAAAAAAATATACTGACAGGTCTGCAGGAGATCTGCTGATCGCTGGTGCCATTGTTTACAGGCTCCTGCAACAAAAAATAATGAATGCAAATTTTTTACCTGCAAAATTATTTTTTAGCAAAATGTGAACTTATCCTTTAACACTGGCATTGATACTGATGCTAACACTAAACATAAAACATTCCTCTATAGGAACCTTTCTTCTTTTTCATTGCAGGTAAACAATAGATTCCAAGCAGAAGCAATGTGCCATCATTGAGCCCTTGACGAAGAAGGGGTGCAGGCTGTCTGATATCCACAGAAGGCTACAGAAAGTTTATGGAGATGAAACCATTGACAGGCATCATTAATGAGAAGACATTGTTCTTGTCAATGGTATCATCTCCATAAACATTCTGTATCTGTGGATGTTGGGCAGCCTGCACCACTTATTCATCAGAACTCAATGATAGCACGTTGCTTCTGCTTGGAATCCTACGTTGAAAGTGAAGACGAGGTACTATATAGGGATAGTTACTCTATCAACATGTGAAATTTGAGCAACATATGTAAGTTAAAATAGAAGTCCAGTCAAAAGCTCAAAAAAGAGAAACTGTGTTTACTATGCTTCAGTTTGTGAATGAACAGAGCACTTCCCATTCACTCACTGTCCAGTGCAACTGAGGCTCTAGAGAAAGGAACTAGGGAATCTCTGTCCTCAGTCCCATTTGTTGTCTCAAAAGTGAGACATCAGGGGGTCTATTTAGACTCCTGATATTTCACTAAAGCCCCTCAATGGGGCTCCTAAAAAAACCTGTAAAAACAAATAAAAAATAAATAAATAATTAATTGTAAAATAAATAAATAAATTGTAAAATAAATAAATAATTAACACAAATAAAAAAAAAACAACTGACACCATCCATCGCCCAATTGACATCCTCTACTGCTTTACCGACACCGCCCACTGCTCTACTGACAACGTCCTCTGCCCTGGTGACACCATCTACTGCTCTACTGACAGGCATCATCCACTGTCCTACCGAAACTAACCTCTGCCCCACTGCCCACTGATATGTCCACTGCTCTGCTGACACCATATTTTTACACATTTTAAAATGTTTATATATATATATATATATATATATATCAAAAACAAATTGATGCTTTATATGGGTGGAATTATGGGAGCCCACCATTAACGATATCCTCAACAGATAAGATTTGCAATATAACATTAATTACCTGCTCCAATTTTGTATATATATATATACTGTATATGTGTGTGTTTTGAGCTTCAGAGCAACTGACGCCCTCCATCACCCTACTGACAAAGTCCATTGCCCTACTGACATCTTCTACTGCTTTACTGATACCGCCCAGGCATCATCCACTGTCCTACTGAAACTAACCTCTGTCCTACTGACATGTCCACTGCTCTACTGACACCATATTTTTATACATTTTACAATGTTTTAATGCATTTATAATATATACAGTATATATATATATATATATATATATATATATATATATATATAAAACAACAAATCCATGCTTTATATGGGTGGAATTATGGGATCCCACCGTTAACGAGATCCTCAACAAATAAGTTTTGCAATATAACATTAGTTACCTGCTCCAATTTTGTATATATATATATATATATAAATATATGTATACTGTATGTGTGTGTTTTGAGCTTTGGGGTGCGCATATTAATGCAAAAGGCTGCACATATCTGTGCCCCTGGTGCATGCACAGCTCAGCTTACAGCAGCGGCTTGATCCCTGTGTGACGGAATGACGTCCTCCTGTACTTGTGCAAGAGTGACATCATCTCATACAGGCCAATGAAGATGGCTGAAAAACAGCACACAAAAGCTGTCAGCTCCAGTAAGGGATGGGGACCCTTTGAGAAAAGGTGAGTAGAGGCTGCCTTTAGTTCTGCTTTAAGGGGTAATGGCCTGTGAATTGTTAAATGACCTTTAGCAGGCACAGGAATAACTTTGGCAAAATATGTATTATTTAACCGCCATACAGATAAAGGGGACTATTTTGCATTAAATAATAATTGTGAAAGTACAGGGCATTAGATTTTTTCACTGTGGCCTAAAAAAAAGCACAAAGTATAAATGACACATGTAAAAAGCTGTCAGGGAACATGTTGTTATTATTATAGCACTGTTACCGTCTTTGGCTATTTTTATTGGATTTTGCTACATGACAGAGTTCTTTACATTTATTTTACACATATATTGTTTGTGAAGCTCCACTGATACTGATCTGAGGGGGGGAAGATGGAGCAGGCGTGCTTGGAAGGAATCCAAACCCACTCAAACTAAATAAGGTTAATTAAGACCACTGCATTGATCTTGAGCCAGACTCCATAATATCTTGATGACTAGTTTGTTATTTCAGCTTTATAAATTGAATTATGTAAATTAGCCGTGTTATCTCTCAGCTTCTAACTTACTGGCAAAGAGTTAAAACTGCATTTAAGGGGAAAAAATGTGTGTTTTATAAATGTAAGGGACAAATTAAAAGAAAATTAATTAAAACAAAATGGAATGCTAATTTCTAGAGATGAGATGAACTGATGTGATGTAACTTGTTGGCCATTTACTAATTCTCTATCGCTTTTCACTGTTAGATGTCAGACCCCATTGTCAACTTTTAGGAAATCTTCTGATCCTGTTTTAAAAATTCTGCATTTTTCATAGATGTCTCCAACTACCGCCATCCCCCCACACTCGTGTTTAAAATATTGTCATTACATAGTTGGCTGCTACACAAATTGAACTGCAATGATTTTCACCAATAATTTAAGTTTCTGCCATTCTCTTCCTTCCCCCTCACTACTTTTTTTCCACTGATAGAAAAGTAAAACTCTGCACCAGGTCATCTCGGCAAAAAAACTGTTACATATTATGACTAAGGCCTATGTAAGAGGCTGAAACGCGTCAATCTTTACAGGAATTGATTCTATTGTAATTTTCAATGGATAAAATAATGAAACAGTTATTATGCCCAGATGTCTTGTTGCCAGATTTGTACTTTTCTATTGGATCTTTGGACATTCAGTACTATGTGAGTCTGGGCACAGATGTCTTGATCACATCCTATTAACCTTTAAGGGATTTTGGGTTTGCAGCACGTTTCTTGTTGTCTTGTTCACACTATTGGTTGGGAGTCTGTAAAACTCAGTGGTTGAGCTGTTCTTTTACTGCCCTCCAACCACTACCCCTTTTAGCTGCAGAGGGCAGGAATGTACACATGCCATGACCATGATGCTTTGCTTCGCAACCATGGCATGATTTTACCCCCTATTTCTTTCCAAATGTGACCCATGCAAGCAGTGTGCTAATGTTTCAAGGGGTTAAAGAAGTCAGTAAGGAGGTAATACAGTGGGGTTGATTTACTTAAGGCAAATAGACTGTGCACATGAGGTTTAAGAAACATAACTCAGGGTATATCCGTTTGTGAAGGATTTTTTTTTTAACCAGTATAGGGCTCCAAACTGTAGCCAGGAGGGGCCAGATGTGGCCCTTTATGAGCTTTTATCTGGTCCTTGGGGCACTTTGCATCTTACTGACACCAACTATTGGGCACTATTCCTCCCACTAATCCAAAGGATGGGACACTATTCCTCCCACTGACACCAACATCAGGACATTATTCCTCTCTGTGACACCAATGATCAGGCACTATCCTTCTTACTGACACTAACAATCAGGCACTATTCATTCCTCCCACTGATTTAAAGGATGGGGCATTAGTCCTCTCACTGCCTCCAACATTGAGGCACTATTCCTTCCACTGGCAACAATGGCCAGGCACTACTCCTCCTGCTGACACCAATGTTTGGACACTGTTCTCCCCACTGACACCAGTTTTGGGGCAGTATTCCTCCCATTAACAGCAATGATTGGGCACTATCCCTCTTACTGACACCAACAATCGGGCATTATTCCTCCCACTGATTCAAAAGATGGGGCACTATTCCTCCCAATGACTCCATCGTTGAGGCACTATTCCTCCCACTGACAGCAACGATCAGGCACTATTCCTCTCACTGACAAAAATAATCAGACACTACTCCTCCTGCTGACACCAATGTTTGAGCTCTATTGCTCCTACTGACAACAATGTTTGGGCACTATTCCTCCTATTAACACCAGCACTGGGGCACTATTACTCTTACTGATACCAATGATGGGGCACTATTCCTTCCACTGACACCAATGATGGGACACTATTCCTCCTACTAACACCAATGATGGGACACTATCATCCCACTCACATCAATGATGGGGCACTATTCCTCCCATTGACACCAATGATAGGGCACTATTCCTCCCACTGATACCAATGATGGGGCACTATTCCTCCCCCTGACACCAATGATGGGGCACTATTCCTCCCCTTAATACTAAAGATAGGGCATAAGATAAAGAGTAAACAGGTGGCGCACACACCTAGTGCATTATTCAAGGTTTATTCAAAGATATAAAAGAGAAAAACATACTCACAGATGAAGCATGTATAAAAAGCTTTTGCATGAAGAAGTTGGCCATAACGGCAGGCAAGGTGTTCCAACTGTCAGTGCGGTCAAATGGCTGACGTGTTTCGGGGACGAGTCCCTTTCCTCAGAGCTGCTGACCAGCCTCTCGGACTGGTTCAGCTATGATGTGAGTGAGGTAGACCGATGGTTAGAACAAAACGGTGGTGCTGCTGATACCTCTGTCCAGTTGGAACACCTTGCCTGCCGTTGTGGCCATCTTCTTAATGCAAAATCTTTTTATACATGCTTCGTCTGTGAGTATGATTTGTCTTTTAAACCTTTGAATAAACCTTGGATAATGCACTAGGTGTCTGCACCACCTGTTTACTCTTTATCTAGTGGCTGATCTCCCCATCTGAGAAGGGCTGCACCCCTGAAGGATCTTCTTTTGGTTGCCTCTGTCCTGGTCCCCTTGGCTTTCCTTTGGCTGTTCATTTCCAGAAGCGCTGGAGAGTACACACGATATAAAGATAGGGCATTGTTTAAAGCGCAGAGCAAACTGTTGACACCATATAAATCCTGTATAATAATAATAATAATAATACAATTGTTACCTCCCACTGGCCACAGACCTATCCCTCTAAAGTCTGAAGGCTGTTAACTAAACTGGCCCTTTGATTAGAAAGCTTGGAGACCCTAGGTCTAATAGATAATAATTTCCTACTACCCACAGTGATTTAGGTCCCAAGCAGTTGTAAATTGCCAAAAATAGTGCCCGCATCCCCTCAAAAGTCAGTAATTGCAAATATGCAGCTTTCATTAAAATAATATGTAGCGATCCTGATATGAAGGTCCTTCTTTAGGAACTTCATTTTGTAGGGTAATAGCTGTGTTTTAATTGTACTCCTGTGTCAGGCCCATTGTGAAGGCATGGTCCAGAGTGGGTCCAGAGCAGTCAAACCTGCAACAAATGCATGAAGACAAGAAGTGACTGGAAGAGGCTGGAGGAGAACAGAAGCACTGAGATGCACAGGGGATGAAAAAAAAGTAGAAACAACATTTTATGATAAAAATTGTGTTTTTTTAGAATTTACAGTACACCTGCAGTACTTCAAAGTTAATTGTAGTGTATACTTTTCCATGAGATACAGACCAAAATTGAAAAACTTTCCACATTGGTCAGCAATGATTCCTAAACCAATAGTAGAAGCAGACTAGTATTGCCCATGTATGCTGTCCCATAAGCCTAGTACACAAGATCAGAAAAATTACTGCTTTTGAAGAGATAGGACGATAATTTCATCGTTAGTACAAAGCTGTTGTCTGAAATTGATTGAAGAGGCAAACACAAAAATATTTCTCATATGATACCAGATCGTACGGTTTTTATTTAATCAGTACAGTTTTTCATCCGAAAATACAATATATTATGTCACATCCGAATTTTGAATCTGAAGTACAAGAATTTTTGTAACTTTAGTAACCTCTTCACTTTGAATATGATACTAACATGCAAACCCCCCCCCCCCAAAAAAGAAAAAGGATGATTATTCATCTAATATTCTCATTGTGTATACGGGACTTGCCATTCAAGGGTCGAATTCCGAACAATTTTGTTGTCCAAAAATTGAAAACGTTGTTCGCTCGGTAATCTGATGGTGTCATCAATGATTTCGAAAATCGGCCAACCAAGTCATAAAGTTCACCCCATATAACAGGCAAAACTTCTGTTCCTTCCAGGTCACGGCTCATGTGCATATTCTTTTCGGAAAAACAATCATACGATTTGACCATCGAGTCACAAATTGGTCGTTTTTCTTAAATTTTCCAACATGCCCGATCTTCGAAAAGGGGAGGAACCACGAAAATCAGTTTTCGTGCCATTGACCCACAAACAGCGAAAACCGGCTGATCATTCTTAGGTCTGATTTTTGGACAAAAAATCGGTCTAATTTTAACCCATGTATGGCTGGCATTAACATATATTTTTGCTGTTTCCCAGGTTGGTTTTTGAATGCGGCTGCACGACATGCATATTATTTTCTCTCGAAGTGTCATCACTCCTGCTGCTGTGATTAAGCTGGATTACAATGATCCTTATTATTCTGCCCATCAGAAGCCAGTACAGAAATTTAGTAGGACTTTCTAGACAATTAAAAGAGATACATAGTGAGATTCGCCCACCAGTTCCGCACACAGACATTTACAGGAAACTATTTGGCTAGTCAGCATCTGACAGATGGTTTTCAGGTTGCTGTTGATAATGTAATTTGACATGATAAGGTAACCAGAAGATGTGGACGACACGGACACATCTGCCCCTCTATAGGACAAAACACGTTCAGATACGACAGGGAATAATTCCCTGATTTTTTGTTAAAGGCCAACTGTCCTCAAAATATCTGACTTAACCACTTCAGCTTCGGAAGGTTTTACCCCCTTCATGACCAGACCATTTTTTGCTATTTAGCACTGCGCTTCTTTAGGTGGTAATTGCATGGTCATGCTACGCTGTACTCAAATTAAATTTACATCTTTGTTTTCATACACATAAAGCTTTCTTCTGGTGGTATTTGATTACCACTGCAGTTCTTATTATACAAATGAAAAACGACCAAACATTTTGAAAAAAAAAACTCAATATGTTTTACTTTGTGCTATAAAATATATCCAATGAAAAAAATCTAATTTCTTCATAAATTTAGGCCAAAATGTATTCTGCTACATGTTTTTTGGTAAAAAAAATCCCAATTAGTGTATATTGATTGGTTTGTGTAGAAGTTATAACATCTACAAACTATGGTATATATACTGGAATTTTTATTTATTTATTTCTTATACTAACGGTGGTGGTCAATGAAATATAGCGGGACTGTGATAGTGTGGCGGACAATCTGACACTAACTGACACTGGGTGGGAACTGACTGACACTGACATCACCAGTGACACTTTTGCAGTGATCAGTGATAATACTATACACCAGGGGTGCTCAACCTTTTGATGAGTGAGGACTACTTCAGTGATTTGGTGACCAGTCATGGGCCACAATGAAATGGTACCAAATTTACAATTTTTTATTTTGAGTAGCCTTAGGAACGTTTTTCCTTCTGCAGCCGCTGAATGCTAGAGGAGAAGCTGACTTTCAGCGGTTGCAGAAGGAAAATGGAGAGGATCAGTTCATGTATATGACACCCTCACTGCCCCTCCTGTCCAAGTGTAAAAATGAATGTGACATAGAGGCCACACAGGACCCCTGGAACATGGGTAAAACACATCTCAACTGTGGGGTTTTACCATCCTCCAAACCACAAAGGTAAACAAACTCTTACTGTCCTGAGCCCCCTATAAGGCTGCTTTCACACTAATGTTATGCGGTTTACCAGCACCTGTGGGTTAGCTGCCCTTTGCCATAGACTTCTATTATATATTGTGGGTATGGTGCACTTTCTGAAAGAGCACCAAAACTCCTGCATTCAAGAATTTTTTGGGCGCTTTCTGAAAGTGCCCCAAACCTGCAGGATATAATAAAAGTGCGCTTCCCTGGTTTGAGGTCGAGGGCCACATCAGAGGGATCTGAGGACCACATATAGCCTGCAGGCCACAAGTTGAGCACCCCTGCTATACACTGTCACTGTACTATTGACACTCACTTGGAAGGGGTTAACATCTCGGGGTAATCAGGGTATTAAGAGTGTGCCTAACAAGTTTTCATTTGTGTATTATGTGCTGCTTTTTACTAAAAAGCTATTTTTTCCTACTCCTTGCTCTGCAAGGAGAAGAAACAAAGAGATCATCTCCTCCATACAGAGCCCTGTGTTTTTTGTCAACGTAGGGCTCTTGGCTGTGATTGGACATAGCCAATCAGCAGGACCCGGCAATGAATCATTGACACACTCCCATGTGCACAGTCACACCGTGATTCAGGGGGTAGGGGCACACGTCCTGTACCCAGAAGAGGCCAACGTTGTATAGGTATGTTGTTGTGCCTGTAAGGGCCATCCATCCACAATACATTGTGAAAGTAATGTCCGCAAGTGACTAAAGTGGATCTTTTAGTAATTTTACATGCCTGCTTGAATATATTCCTGATATGTCACAATATAGAGCAAAATATACATTTTAGTGAATAAGGAACCTCGTAATGTGTGTGCTGGTAGATAACCCAGAGAAGTAGAGCAAATGGAGCTACAGAATGACCCTAGGGACCTGTAGAAGAGTAGCATCTAAGTTCTAGAGCTAGAAAAGCTGAGAAGTGTAAGAAGAGAGGGAACAGAAAGATAAAGGAGGTGGGGGAAGTTTGGGGAGTTTGTAGTCCGGGGACAATCCTATCGAACCAGAAGGCTGCCATGTTGGGATAAGGAGGCTTATGGAAGCAGTAGGAAATCTTCTCAGTGGGGAGGCAAGTAATGGGCAACCCAATGCCTTCATAAGTGTTCATATTTCTACAGGACTCAAGGGACCTGTAGAAGAGTAGCATCCAAGTTCTAGAGCTAGAAACACTGGGAAGTGTAAGAAGAGAGTGAACAGCAAGATAAAGGAGGTTGGGGAAGTTTGGGGATTTGTATTCCGGGGACAATCCTATCGAACCAGAAGGCGGTCATGTTGGGATAAGCGGGCTTTTGGAAGCAGTAGGGAATCTTCTAAGTAGGGAGGCAAGTAATGGGCTACCCAAGACTTCCATAAGCTTTCATATTTCTACAGGTCTCTAGGGACCTGTAGAAGAGTAGCATCCAAGTTCTAGAGCTAGAAAAGCTGAGAAGTGTAAGAAGAGAGTGAACAGCAAGATAAAGGAGGTGGGGGAAGTGGCCGGTATTCTGGAGACAATCCTATCGAACTAGAAGGTGGTTATGTTTCGATAAGAAGGTTCATGGAAGCAGTAGGGAATCGTCTAAGTGGGGAGGCAAATAATAGGCTATCCAAGGCCTCTATAAGTGTCCATATTTCTAGACTTTATTTGGGAGAACTGCCTCGACTTTAGCGTGGACAAAATATACATTTTCAAAATGGATCCACATTATATCATTAAAAAGCCACTTTTGCGATAAATTTAAGTGCTTTTTCTGAGGCTGAGATGCTGCTGCTGATGGTCTGCTGGAGGCAAGAGGAGATGTTTCCTAGGTCTCTTCCAGTGATCAGACTGCAACATTGCAACATTGTAGATACACACAAGTTGAGAGGCAGCAGCTGGTGCATTTTTGAAAACAGCTAAGAACTTCACCAGGATCTTCTAGATTGTGTCATCTCTGAGCTAGCATCACAGTCTAGGACAGGGGTCTCCAAACTTTCTAAAAAAAGGGCCAATTGAATAAAATAAAATAGATTACACTAGGATAGAATATAATAATATTGAATATAGCTGTCTTTTGAAATTTGAATAGAATTGAATAAAACAGAAAGAATATAGCCATCTTCCAAAATCTGAATGGAATAGAATAAAACAGAAAGAATATAGCTGTCTTCTAAAATTCTTATTTAAAAAAGAATAGAATAGGATAGAAAAGAATAGAGTAAAACAGAATAGAATAGAAAAAAAAATAGAATAGATTAGTATAGAATAAAATATAAAGAATATAGCTGTCTTCCAAAATTCAAATTTCAAATAGAACAGAATCAGCTATTCTTCACGAAGAATTTGGATTGGGTATTTTCAAATTCAAATCAAATACTTTGAATCAATCGAAAAAATTTGAATCAGGTTGAAAAAGAATAAACAGAACAAAAAGAAATGAAATGAAATGGATTTTGTTACGAATGTGACAAAACGAAATTAGTAACTTAACGAATTGATACGCAACTAAGGTAATTTTTTCGTTCTTCACGTCTTATCAAAGACTTTTTTTCATTTCCAGAAGGTGGGGGCGGGGATCTAATCTCACATACTGTGTAACTACAGTATTAATACAGTATACAGTATAAAGCACAGAGCTCAGTGTAATCTGAAACCTGAGTGGAGGGAACGGACACTCCCCCCTCCAAAAACTGTTATAGTGAAACATGAAGCTTCATAGAAAATGATGGTAACAGCAGCAGTGGTAACTTTCCTGGTTAATGCACCATTTACTGTGATCCTGACGGTATTGGGCCTTCTTTTGAGCTTCAGAATATTGCATCTACATTAGTGAAACATAGACAGCTGAGGCTGTCAATCATTTATAGTGTCCTGGAGGGGGTCATCACACGAGATTGTTTGGCAGAGCGAAGTGACTCATGCAGATAGCAGAGGAAGAGACAACAGAGAGAAAAGATACTCAGTGCTTTGGATTGAGGCAAACATACATATAGAAGGATATGCTTTGTTCACTTTTTATGTCTGGGGCTTAAAACTACTTTACCCGGGCAACGTTTGCGGTTCACCAATAGGTTCTAACTACTGCCTGTAGTTGCTCATTAGTTCAACAAGAAATTCATACGAATGGGACCTTCTAACAAACCTAAAGCTATCAGTACAGCGTTCCGTTCTGGCCATTTAGCACAAGAGAGCCTCCTTGGCAGTGCAACATTCCTATCCCTTGGTTACTGACTGTTCAGTAGTCAGACAGCCATCTGCTCCATCAGAATGGAGAGGAACACTCAAGCCATTGCTCCAGCGTCATTTGTTATACAACATAAAACGGTCTCGTTATTGGGTCTAAATGTTGCCAGCAGCTGCACAAGGGAAATAAAAAAAAATTTTTTTTGCAAATTTTGCAGAGTAAAGGTTTTTTTTTTTCCGCCACTAATTGTATTAAAAACTAATGAGGCTAAAATGCAGTTTCATGCACATTTTGTCATGGTGCAATTCATCAGTCAGAACCCACGGACTTCGCTCCTGATGCCTTTTTCTTACTGTTCAGTGCCCGTCTCCTGGCATTATGTGCCGCCTTACACAAAGATACATGGAGCAAGCAATCCCACTGGAAAACGTCAAGGGTTTGTACTGATGGGAAAATGTGTTCGGATACAAAATCAGAGTACAAATGGAAGTCTAGAAGTCAAATGTAGCTTCTTTTTCATACTTTGAAGACTGCAGCCATTGCAAATGTTTTTTTAAAAAAAAATGTTTTTAAAAAAATTCTTCACATTTTTTTCAACATATAAAAAAGTCATTTTAACATATATTTTTACATATTATTGTAAATGCATTCCAAAATCTAGATTTGTATATTTAAAGACATACAGTATATTGGAAATGTATTTTATAAAATATGTTTCATATATTTTGAAATAAAACCACATTTCAACATGCAGTTATATATATATATTTTGAAATATATTTTGAAATATATTGAATATGGCCAAAATTGTAGCATTTCAAATATATTTTTCTTCCATGTGGGTACCCTTACACATTTTATACATTGCTTAGAATGCATGCACTGAAAGTGGTTATAAACCTTTACATAAGCCCACTAAAGGGACTAGCCTCAGGTCATACACAGAGATAAAACAAATCCTCCTACATAAGTTGTACCTGTTTGTATGTGGAACTCTCTCCTCTACAGCAGTTCAAAGTGCACAGTTGAAACCTCATTTCTGAGCTTTAGAAGGCAGGGGGTTGGGATTGATATCATATATTGCACATAGAGCAAAGAGCTGAGTGTAATCTGATACCTGAGTGGAGGGAATGGACACACCCACCTTTACACACTCTTATAGGGAAATATGTACAACTGTGGCTGTCAGTCACATGCTGTATGCTGGAGTGGGGGCAGGATTATCGCCTGGGATTGCTTGGTGTTGCATAGACCAGCAGTCTCCAAACTGTGGCCCGGGGGCCAGATGTGGCCCTCTGCTTACTTTCATCTGGCATTATTCCCCTCTTGTCAGCAACAGTAGGGCATAGTCCCTGCTACTGACATCAATAATAGGGCATTATTCCTCCCACTGAAACAAAAGATGGGGTACTATTCCTCCTACTAACACCAATGATGGAGTACTATTCCTCCTACTAACACCAATGATGGGGCACTATTCCTCCTACTAACACCAATGATGGAGTACTATTCCTCCTACTAACACCAATGATGGGGGACTATTCTTCCCACTAACACCAATGATGGGGCACTATTCCTCCTACTGAAACAAATGATGGGGCACTATTCCTCCTACTGAAACAAATGATGGGGCACTATTCTTCCCACTGAAACAAATGATAGGGCACTATTCCTCCCACTGATACCAATGATGGGGCACTATTCTTCTCACTGAAACAAATGATTGGGCACTATTCCTCCTACTGATACCAATGGTGGGGGACTATTTTTCCCACTAACACCAATGATGGGGCACTATTCCTCCTACTGACACCAATGATGGGGCACTATTTCTCCTACTGACACCAATGATGGAGCACTATTCCTCCACTGACACCAATGATAGGGCACTATTCCTCCCACTGATACCAATGATGGGGCACTATTCCTCCTACTGATACCAATGATGGGGCACTATTCCTCCTACTGCCACCAATGATGGGGCGCTATTCCTCCCACTGACGCCAATGATGGAGCACTATTCCTCCCACTGAAACAAATGATGGGACACTATTCCTCCTAATAACACCAATGATGGGGCATTATTCCTCCCACTGAAACAAATGTTGGGACACTATTCCTCCCACTGAAACAAATGATGGGACACTATTCCTCCTACTAACACAAATGATGGGGCACTATTCCTCCTACTGATACCAATGATGGGGCACTATTCTTCCCCCTAACACCAATGATGGGGCACTATTCCTCCTACTGACACCAATGATGGGGCACTATTCCTCCCACTGATACCATTGATGGAGCACTATTCCTCCACTGACACCAATGATGGGAAACTATTTCTCCCACTGACACCAATGATGGAGCACTATTCCTCCACTGACACCAATGACGGGGAACTATTTCTCCCACTGACACCAATGATAGGACACTATTCCTCCCTCTAATACCAAAGATAGGGCATTGTTTACCTCCACTGACACCAGGAAATGTTCTACTTTTGCTATCTACAGTCATCCCCCTGAAGTTTGAAGGACAGTAAACTTACCCTTTGTTTAGAAAATTTGGAGACACCTGTCATAGATCATCAGAATTGACTTTAGATTGCAGCAAGTACACACTATAGAAGGATATGCTTAGTTTATTTTTAATTTCAGAGCTTTACAACCACTTTAAAGTGTATCTAAAACCAGTGGATACAACCCCTGTCAATTTTTTGTAGTCTGTGTCCCATTGGGGTAATTTCCCCTTATTTCTTGGAACTCCTGCTGATATACAGTATACTATATCTACAACTCTTGATTCATTAGTGTGATAGTCATTGGGAAGAATGTTCCTTACACTTGTGGACATTGGGAAATTGCTCATTGCTCAAGGAACCCCTATCAACCTCTGGAGGAACCTTAGGCTTCTATGGAACCCTGGTTGAGAAACCCTGCTCTAGATGCATCTTAACACGAGAAAATATATCAGATGACAGTCGACTAGACTGTTTATAAATTTCCTCCAGTTATATAAATGGTTATATAGGGGGGAAAAGAGAGGAGTGATGGAGCTGGACTAACACAGAGTGTAATAAAATATTCCCATAGGAGGGGAGGGACATGACTCAACAGAAAAGTAAGGGAACTGTGCTGGTGCATTGACTCTTCCTGGAGTGTTCACATTTTCTAAGAAATGCAAAGCCACATTGCAAGTGGATACAAAATAATATATAGAAAGAAAAAGCACTGCAGGTAAGCATTAAAAATACATAATATTTTAATCTGCATTTTTTTTTAAGTTGGTGACAGGGTCTCTTTAAAGTATATAGTGCCAATACATTCTACAGCTATTCATGGCTTCAGAGGGTCCAGCATAGTTCATACTTGGAAACTGCTTGAGGTCTAATTCACTCCAGCTTCACCTTCCACTAACTAACTTTGTCACACCTCTGCCCTATAACTTAAGTCGCAGACCTAAAAGAGGACTGTAAGCTCCAGGTCCCGGATGCAGTGCAGGAAATGCAGCCATTCCTGTGCATTTCCTGCACCTCATAGCACACGCACTGTGTACTGTACATGTGATCTGCTGGGGATGTTAATTCAAAGTTAACAACACCCCAAAAGCAGGTCCCCAAACACAGTAAGAACACCCATGTGATTCCAGCCTGCACCTTTCTCATGCAGATATGGTATGATTTGAGCCATTCAAATGAATGGGCTCAAATTGCATCGCACAGAATCGCATATGATGTCACATGTGGTATGACAATGTGAACCGCGGGGTAAAGGTGTCCAGAAATATGGACTAATCATCACAGATTTGGCTGATTATGGTCCGTAGGAGAATCAGTCAGAATTCGATGGGTAGTCTATGGTCTCTTCAGGCAAGCCTTGGCCAATTACAAAAAGACCAGGGGCGGACTGACAACTCATGGGGCCTCCGGGCAATAGGGGATCATGGGGCCCCTATATCCTTGCCCAAACTCAAAAAAGCCAGAGTCGGTGTGCAGATGGCTGCCATTTCGTTGAAATAAAAAATGAACGCTCACCAACAGTGAAATTGGAAATTTAGTGTCAAAATTTGTATTAAATCAATTTGGGCAAAACTCCTCCACTCATCCTTAATCTTAAATTACTGATTCAGATGCTAGCAAGCATAAAGTGTATAGACCCAGACAGGGGCGGACTGACAACTCATGGGGCCCCCGGGCAGTAGGGGATCATGGGGCCCCTGTGTCCTTGCCCAAACTCAAAAAAGCCTATGAAAAAGGTACCAGGGGCATGTCATGGGGCCCCCTACTGACTCAGGGCCCTCGGGCAGTGCCCGAGTCTCCAAATGGTCAGTCCACCCCTGAAAAGGACACTTTCTCCCCAGCACATTCTTCCAAGTGTTTTTTCCAAAAAAAGCAAATGTGTTTGCTTGGTAGGCAAGCATCACGATCAGGTGGTATTATTTACATTCATATTAATATCAGTAATATTTATTAATATTTAACATTTAATTTACAATCATTCTACAGAGCAAACATACTCAGTTGAAACCTTTGGATGCCACCTCAGGTTCATAGGCCGCTTATAGTCTGCGACCTCTCGCATTTCTAGTGCTTTTTTTAATAACAGGCATATCCGGGTATAGGGTACATGTGACCCCGCCTGATATGTGCTGTCATTTGATACAGCACAAGTCAGTCAGCAAGTCCTGTCCAATGATTTATAGCATGCTAATTGGCTTAGCGAATCACACTTTGATCAACTTTTTCTCTTTCGTCCACATCTAGGGAGATAAGCTACAGTGCCACAGGCTGTAAATTTCTTGACAATGCTGCACACAGTGGACACAGGAACATTAAGATCTCTGGAGATGGGCTTGCAACTTTGAGATTGTCCATGCTTTTCCACAATGTTTGTTCTCAAATCCTCAGACAATTCTTTGCTGCTTTTTCTTTTCTCCATGCTCCATGTGGCACACAGAAACACACAACAGAAAGGTTAAGTCCATTTTTCACCACTGTACCTGGTTACCGGTGTGTTTTCTATATTGTCAGCACGTGTTAATTGTTACAGATGAGTTTAATTACAAATGACTGAAACATCACAAACTTGGAATGCAATTATTTCTTACAATTTTGAGAAGGTGCTAATAAATTTCTTCAGTCCATTTTTAGAGTGTTGGGTGGAATGTGTCAGGTTTGGCTTTTCGTTTCGCCACTTTTTTGTGTGATGCCAATACAAAGAAAATAAAAAAACATGAGAATGCCTAAACATTTGTAACTTCAACAATTTTCTGGACGATGTGGAGCATTATTTGACAGAACTGTGGGGGTGCTAATATTTTTGGCCATGACTCTCTCTCTCTCTCTCTCTCTCTATATATATATATAATTGAGTATATTTTATATATTCTTAAATATTTTATTTTTTTATAAAAAGCACAAAGAAATCAAAACTATGATGTACTATTGTTGCTGTGTATTGTCTATGCAAAACTGCTTGTAACCTGAGCAGTAGGTGACTGTTTGTTATTTCAACTACAAAGACTCTTTTCAGAAGCCCATGTTTAGACTTTCCCTAGTTCTGCTTTGGAATTTGCCAACAAATCAGGGGCGGACTGACCATTTGGAAACTCGGGCACTGCCTGAGGGCCTGGGGTCAGTAGGGGGCCCCATGAGATGCCCCTGGTACCTTTTTCATTGGCTTTTTTGTTTTGGCAAGGACACAGGGGCCCCATGATCCACTATTGCCCGGGGGCCCCATGAGTTGTCAGTCCGCCCCAGCAACAAATGTGCAGTAGTGAGCATTGTAGGCACAAAATAGGTGTCCTCTTGAGTTGTGCTGATCCCATTGGCAGTAGCCTTTAAAAAAAATATTTATGATAAATGACCATCTTTGGGTTCAGCCGTGCCCCTTGCAACCCACTTCAATTTCTGTCGCCTGTTGTGTTTCTGGTTTAACCATTCAGGATCAACTGTGATGGTAAAATCTTAATTTGTGCATCGTGCAATTGTTGAATGACACTGTTTTACTCGTGTACTTTTTTAATGCAGGTGCCATAAATCAGCTAAATAGCCTTGAGGGAGATATCACAATAAGGTTATGTTATAGCTGAGGTTATAAGTGCAAGATGATAACACACAATGGAAGGCATTGGGAAAACACCTGGAGACACCTCTGTGCTAGAAATTGTGAGTCAGAATGCACGAAACAGATCTTCATGGGAATGTCTAGAGAAACATAAACATATTAAGATTCAGAATTATATCGTCTAAATCCTATCCAAAAAAATAGTAACACAATATCAAACAAGGATTTTATTTTTCTGTCTTTGATATGAATGAATGAGGGTTTTTTTTATATGAAAAAATGGTAAAATTTCACCATTTTGGCAAAACACTTTGGTAAAGTTAAATAAGTTTTTGGTGGTTTTTGAGGTGCAGCTGGCTTTAGACAGTTCATGAGGGCTAGGAAGACTCATTTCAACTATCCAGGATCTGTGGAAAAAAATGATTTATTTATTTTTAGAGAAAGAAAAAAACAGAGTGAAAAAGTAAAATGTAAATGCAAAGCAACAGGAAAGAAAGAAAGAAAGAAAGAGAGAGAAAAAAAGAAATAAAGAGAAAGAAAGAGAGAGAAAAAGAAAGAAAGAAAGAAAGAAAGAAAACCACACAGAGAACACTAAATTAAACAATTGTGGACACTGGATGTGTTTTAAACGCAACCCCCCCCCCCCCACCAAAAATAATTAAAAAAGCTTAATTGAACTATGCAGAATGTGTGCAGTAGGTCCTATCCATGAAAATCACAGGTAAGAGTTTTTGTGTTAAAACAGAAGCTATACAGTATTAGCTGGTGCTGTCAAAGAATCGATCATCTAGCATAGTGTTTACAGTGTTGTTACTGTTTCATCTACTCCATTTCAATAAATAAACTAAGCTACCCTAAATGCGCGCAAAAAACAACCTCTAAATAATAAATACAGGCAGTCCTCGAATTACGAACAAGATAAGTACTGTAGGTTTGTTCTTAAGCTTCATTTGTATGTAAGTTGGAACAGATACATGTTTTAAGTGTAATTCCAGCCGAAATATTATTTTTACGTTTTGGATAGCATAGTGAAAAATTCACTGGCCATGGAGTGATGTGGGATTGCTGACAGGTCCACCAGACAGTAGGTGGCAGCATGTGATGAGCAGCAAGATGGCTGCTGGAGGTTTCCAGGACCAGTGTGATGTCATGCTACCTCTGTTCTTAAGTATGAGTCGTATGCAAGTTGGATGTTTGTAACTTGGGGACTGCCTGTAATGAAAGTTCACAAACAGTGAAATTGGTAAATTAATATTGAAAGTGGTAATATTGCAGTGAAATTAGTTTTTAGAAAAATTCTTCCACTCGTTGCTAGTCCTAAAGTGGAACTAAACTCTCTAAATCAGCATTAACTATTTTTATTCTGTATGCTTCTAGCATTAGTAAATACACTATATTTCCAAAAGTATCGGTAGGCCTGTCTTTACACACATATGAACTTTAATGGCATCCCAGTCTTAGTCCGTAGGGTTCAGTATTGAGTTGGCCCCGCCCTTTGCAGCCATAACAGCTTCAACTCTTCTGGGAAGGCTGTCCACAAGGTTTAGGAGGGTGTCTATGGGAATGTTTGACCATTCTTCCAGAAGTGCATTTGTGAGGTCAGGCACTGATGTAAGACGAGAAGACCTGGCTCACAGTCTCCACTCTAATTCATCCCGAAGGTGTTCTATCAGGTTGAGGTCAGGACTCTGTGCAGGTCAGTCAAGTTCCTCCACCCCAAACTCACTCATCCATGTCTTTTTGGACCTTGCTTTGTACACTGGTGTGCAGTCATGTTGGAACAGAAAGGGATCATCCCCAAACTGTTCCCACAAAGTTGGGAGCATGAAATTGTCTAAAATGTCTTGGTATGCTGACTCTTTAAGAGTTCCCTTTACTGGAACTAGGGGGCCAAACCCAACCCCTGAGAAACAAACAACCACCATAATCCCCCCTCCACCAAACTTTACACTTGGCAAAATGCAGTCAAGCAAGTACCGTTCTCCTGGCAACTGCCAAACACAGATACATCCATCGGATTGCCAGACAGAAAAATGAGATTCGTCACTTCAGAGAACACATCTCCGCTGCTCTAGAGTCCAGTGGCAGCGTGCTTTACACCACTGCATCCGACACTTTGCACTGCACTTGGTAATGTAAGGCTTGGATGCAGCTG
The DNA here is from genome assembly GCF_062004578.1 of Staurois parvus. Taxonomy (NCBI): domain Eukaryota; kingdom Metazoa; phylum Chordata; class Amphibia; order Anura; family Ranidae; genus Staurois; species Staurois parvus. Next base: position 2,269,997 of record NW_028318186.1, on the reverse strand, counting down.
CTTGACCATGGAAACCCATTCCATGAAGCTCTCTATGTACTGCTGTGCTAATCTGAAGGCCACACGATGTTTGGAGGTCTTTAGCTATTGGCTCTGCAGACTGTTGGCGACTTCTGCACACTGCATGCGCTGACCCCGCTCTGTCATTTGGCCTACCACTTTTTGTTGCTGTTACTCCCAGTTGCTTCCACTTTGTTATAATACCACTAACAGTTGACTGTTGAATATTTAGTAGCCAGGAAATGTCGTGGATGGACTTATTGCAGAGGTGGCAACCTATCACGGTACTACACTTGAATTCACTGAGCTCCTGAGAGCGACCCATTCTTTCACCAATGTTTGTAGAAGCAGTCTGCATGCCCAGGTGCTTGATTTTATACACCTGTGGCCATAGAGGTGATTGGAACACCTGAATCCAATGATTTGGAGGGGTGTCCCAATACTTTTGGCAACATAGTGTAGTTAGGAAGGTATTTAAAATTTTCTTGTTTTAAACCATTTTTTCACATTTCTTCAGCTGCTTCCTGGTTTCTGGACTACGTCAAAATGATGTCATATATACCAAGAGTCTTCATGGACATTTTTTTCTTTTATCTGGAGGAGAGGAGGAGGGGTTTTCTCAGCTAAGCACACCCTCCTGCCTGCATTCTTGAGCTAAAGGCAGATTAAATCCAGGAAGCAAATGCTACATGAATCATCTGCCCTTACTCAAGATGGCCTTGGCTAGAAATGCTAGGAGGATATTTTTCAAAGTGATTTCTCAACTAAATAAAGTATGGAGACATAGATGGTTTGCTTTGAAATAAATAACATTTTCAGCTTTGGTGCTCAGATACAGTTAAGTTTCACTTTAATTAGGTACTGGCAAACCTACTGCTGAATCAATAGGCCAATAGCAGAAATGTAATTGTTGCTGTGTACAGGTGTGAAAGCTGAAGTGTATAAATAAATTAAGCTACTCAAAATGCCTGCAGACAACACCCTCTAAATAATAAAAAATGTCTGCTATGATAAAGCCCCAAATGCGTCAAAAGGCATTCTCTACAGGTGGAGAACGGGAGCTGAAGCCATCATTTACCCATTCCATTCACACTCCTGCAACAGGGAGTCGGTGTGCAGATGGCTGCCATTTCATTGAAATAAAAAAATGAACGCTCACCAATAGTGAAACTGGAAATTTAGTGTCAAAATTTGTATTAAATCAATTTGGGCAAAACTCCTCCACTCATCCTTAATCTTAAATTACTGATTCAGATGCTAGCAAGCATAAAGTGTATAGACCGAGACAGGGACTGACAACTCATGGGGCCCCCGGGCAATAGGGGATCATGGGGCCCCTGTGTCCTTGCCCAAACTAAAAAAAAAAACCTATGAAAAAGGTAACAGGGGAATCTCATGGGGCCCCCTACTGACCCCGGGCCCTCGGGCAGTGCCCGAGTTTCCAAATGGTCAGTCCACCCCTGACCCAGATGTACAAGTACATAACTGAGGCAGCTTTCGTTATCCCCTCTCCAATAATGCCAAGCTGCAACTTCTTTGGATAGTACCAGAGTCTACCCACTTCCTCTCACCTTTACACATTCTCATTGAGCCATTTTTATGAAGGGCTACTTCATTGGACAGCAGCAATGTGTTGGAGGCAGTAGTGGGGCACATTGCCTCATCTTCACCAGTGACGACTTGTACGCATTGGGCAAAGCAGAATTTTTTTGGGTTAGTACCAGAGTCTACCCACTTCCTTCCACCTTCACACATTCCCATTGGGCCATTTTTATGATAGGCTACTTCACTGGCCAGCAGGAATGTGCAGGAGGCAGTGTGTGTGTGTGTGTGTGTGTGTGGGGGGGGGGGCACATTGCCTCCTCTTCACCAATGCAGACTTGTCTGCACTGGGCAAAGCTGAAACTTTTTTGGTTAGTACCAGAGCCTGCCCACTATTGGCCCATTTTATGATGGGCTACATCCCTGGCCAATAGTACTGTGTGGAAGACAGTAGTGGGACAGGCAAGTTTTGTCACTACCAAGAATTGGCCCAATTAGAACAGCCTGGGATTTAGCCACAAATGGTGCAGTGAAAAGAGCTACAGTAATGCTCAGACATCTCTAGGAAGGATCAGATAGGAAGGATCAGAATGGCAGCCCCTTGCTATCTCTGCACCTTTAAAAATAAACCGTTTGTGGCAGCTCCCACACTCCCATAGCCACGGGTTCAATCCAATGTAAAGCAAATACAGTTATTTTAAATATTTTGTTTTTGAGATCTGTTCTGCACCTATTTATATGCATTGCAGAGAACATTCTACAAACATTAATCTTGGAAATAAAAACATGGAGTACATTTTCCATCCCCTTTCATCCTGGCGTATTTTGGTGTTTCACGTCCTTGTTGTTAGCAGGAAGCGAATAAATAAATATTTTACATACATTTCATAGCCGCTAATTTAAATAATATTTATTTGGAAATGCTGACCCAGTACTGAGAGATGTGAAAGGCAGATAAGACTTGTCAGTTATTCCTTTTTCCAAATTGCCTTTTTTTTTATTTCTATTAGCATACATCAAGTTTTTGCATCTTCAATGACTCGGTGACTATGCAAGGTAGCGGCGTAATCAAAATTTCTACAGCCAAAAAAAACCTGCTGGTACTAGTACAAAAGGAATTTCAGAAGTGGCCTGGGGAAGCAATAGATATAACTGACATCCTTTTGGTTCAGAAACAACAGTCGGCCGTCATCAAATAGAAGCTGTACATGCAGCAGTCTGCCAGTGACCTAAAAGTTTGCAGAAGTTTTGTTAGATCGCTAAAAAGAATCAATTATCAAATGCTTTTGCTGTAGTTAAGAAGACTGTGTAGCTTGATGTGTTTTAAAGAATAATCACACATTTAGCATACCTTGCTTCTTTACTATAGCCATGAAAACCAAGCAGGTTTGCAACTATAACCTGTCACTTTGTTCCAGATTATGACCTGATAGATATATAGAAATCCTCAATGATTCTGCTCATTTAAATGTTCTTGCAGATGCCCAACAATGACAAACACAGAACACCTTAGCTTGCAAGATGGCCTCAATGCAATAAAATGTGCCTGGTCTGCTGCCCTTATCTAATCCATTGGGTTTTAATGTACATTCCGTCAATATTTAAAGGATAACTGCACTTCCATTAAAAATAAAAAATATATATAGCATATAAAATAACAAGTCACTTTGTAATTGAATGTAGTTAAAAATTCCCTTTCTGCAGCACTGTAGTTTTCTGGAAAATGCAATACAATATGGCAACCTGGAAGTGTCTTGTACCCAAATGGTGTACAGAACGCTCCCCAGAAATGTTCTCTATTGCTTGTTTGATTGGATCGCTGATTTCCCCAGAAGTCTGCACTAAGACTCAAGCAAGATTTTGGGCATCTCCTGCAACAAAAATTGATAATTATAAAATCATTCCCATTCACATTCAGTTTGCACATTGACACAGGCAAACAGCTATTTCTTCCAAATAACAAAAGGCAGGAATCTGCAACAAAGTTTTTTTTTAAATCTCTGCAATGTACATAGATCACCCAGAGGGAAATTATTTTTTCTCAATACTCTTTAAAGCAGATTCATGGTTAGTTAGTCAGTCAGGTTGATAAAAAGACATAAAAAGTCCATCTAGTTCAACCAATAGAAAAAACATTAATCAATCAATACATTGAAACCCTCTCTATATAGAAACCTATACCCACAGTTCATCCAGAGGAAGCCTTAATGTATGGTCCATAGAAATACAGAAGAGTATCGACAGAAAAAGAAAAAGTGGTCAATTGAGTCTGCCCCATTTTTTATTATATATAGATATATATATATAATGTATACACTGTGTCTATACTATATATATATATATATATATATATATATATTTATTTTTTTTTTGTATATATATCTATGTTTGTTCCAAGCATGTTTGAATTCACTTACCATTTTCTGACCTCTGCTGTTAGGCTGTTCTGATCATCAACTACTTTTTTATTAAAATAATACTTTTTAAAATTAGTTTTGAACCTTCCTATTTTGAAGTTGTGTCCCCATGTTCTAAATCTTGGTTTCAAATTGAAAATACCACCTTCCTGAAACTTGTTCACACTCTTGATGTACTTAAAGATTTCTATCACGTCTCTCCTTTCCTTTCTTGGAAGCCAAGTTTGACTCCCTAAGTCAATTGGATATTATCTGGGTCAACAAGCTCTGATATCCCAAATGAAAGCTGCAGAAATGTTCAATGATTCTTATTAAACCTTTAATCAAACACACCAGCATTATTTTATGGAGTGTTTTATTTACATTCTGCCTACAAGTCCTTGTAAAGTGTATTCCACATTCTCTGGAGATATCTGGTGGGCTGCATTCAATGTCAGTTCATGATAACATTCAGATCTATCCATGTTCAAGCCCTGAAGAAGAAGGACCAATTGCCCTGAAGCACATTGGCTGTATATGATGTATATGCTACATGAACTTCCAAGCAAGATGACCACTTCTTACTAGGTACCTTAAACCTGAAGAAGCCCTGAAGAAGGACCAATTGCCCTGAAACACATTGGCTGTATATGACGTATATGCTACATGAACTTCCAAGCAAGATGACCACTTCTTACTAGGTACCTTAAACTACATACTAAAGATTCTGATGAGCGATTCCTTCATTGTGATTCAGAGAGGCCACGAACTACGACCTAAATCATATCTACACTTATCTTACTGACGTCATGGTTTTATCTCCTCCAAGGAGTACATCCCTTCCTTTATGAATAAAGCAGAGAGTATATCACCAGCACACCAAGGATCTCCAGAATGGGTCCAAAGCTTTATTCAGCAATCACATTATAGTTAAAAAAAAGCAACGTTTTCGGAGCCTCGCAGAACCCCTTCATTATGCATGTAATCACATACCTGATGAAGGAGTCCTGCAAGACTCCGAAATGTTGCTTCTGAAAGAATGATGTGATCGCTGAATAAACCTTTGGACCCATTCTGGAGATCCTTGATGTGCTGGTGACATACTTTCTGCTTTGAATGTCTACGGTTTCTAGCTAGTGGTAACTGCAGCACCCACTGACATCCACAGCCATTTCTCAGGAACATGTGTATTAGGATTATTGTGTTTGGACCTTCTGTTTGAATATATGTTAAAACCAATTCTCATTCCTACTGGTCCACAGCATCCACAAATCTTTCAGTTCTGGTGATACCTGTCTTAGTTGTGTGGCAGGGCAATGCCATGCCACTGTGTAAAATGGCAGTCTAGGCTAGGTTTTGCAGAGAACAGGCACAATAATGGCACAGGTTTGTGCTGGCTTTTTAGCAGAGAAAAGATTAGAGTTCAGGGCTCCACCTTCCCGATAGAGTGTGCATCTACAAGCAAGAGGAGAGGTGCAGGTCTGCACCAGGACAGAGACAGGCCTGAGCCTGAAGGACATAGCAGCAGGGAGCTGCAGAGACAAGCTGACAGAGGTACAGCAGTTGGTGAACGAACAGTGGGATGTGGGTTTGATGGTCTGGAGGACCAAAGCATGAGGCCTGAGCAGTAGAGCTGCAAAGAGACCAAGGAAGCTGAATATTGTTCTTTTCTGTTCTGATGGTGGAAACCCCTGCGTGGGCAACTGATGTCTTGTGTTGAACTTTCCTTTGTTGTTTTAAATAAAAGCCCTAAAAAACACATCTGCAGTGGACTGGACTCATTGTTATGCACTACCATTGAGTTAAACAACCGCACCTAAGTTGTTTTCTGTTTCAGGGTGACTCCTTTCTCTTGCAGCATCCTGTGTAGTCACCCTTGCATGCAGGGATTACAAGTGTGTCTCCCTATTGCATTAATGGAAACACACAGCACGATAGCTTAGGGTAGCAAGGCACTCCCCTGCTCCTTCCTCCTTCTTCTTCCTCCCTTCGCCAAGCTAACAGACTGTCTGGAGACTGTAATAAAAAATGTTAACCTTTTCCTGTGAAGAAATGAAGTTCAGGGAAGCAGCACCGAGAACTCAGGAACCAGCAGCATTGAAAATTGCAATCTGGGAAAGAAGTTTAACAAACAGTTTACTGGGAAAGTTTATTTTGTTGTGCTCAATGTGGTAATTTGAAAAAGTAAGTGTTTTATTACTATAATAATAATAATACAACTGTTTCATTGAAAAAAAATAATATATTTCTCTTGAATAATGCCAATCTTAAAGCGATATTAAACCAAAAGTAAACATATATTATTATTTTGCAGCTTACCAATTTTTAGATGTGATGACTAAATTAATTTTCTTTTTTAGTCTATTTTTTCCTTTATTATCACCTAGTGATCTAGATGTAAGTCTGTTCATTTTCAAGAGAGCAAGCTCTACTACCGATGTGTCAGTTACTTTTGAGACAAACCATTTAGCACTGATAGGGGTGCTTACAATGATCAACTTTTATTTATTTATGTAAAACCTTTATATCAAAACAAAAAAAATGTAAAACTGTTGCTGTAACTGTAGAGGGAGCTGGAGTTTGATTTGAATTGGGGAGAGGGGGTTTGCTAAAACTGGAGCACACAGAATCTGGTGCAGTTGTGAATACTGTAGAAACCAATCAGCTTCTAACTTCAGCTTGTTCAATTAAACTTTAAAAATGAAACCTAGAAGCTGATTGGTTACTATGCAGAGCTTCACCAGATTCTGCATGCACCAGTTTTATTAAATCCCCCCTAAGTGTATCTAAATCTGCTAGTTCATCTAACACCCCCCTCCTCTAGACTATGCTGCTGTCCAAAGGTGCTCCTTCATCCAGTGTGTGTTACTGACCAGATCACCAGGTGAAAAAAAAGGGTAAAAAAAGAAAACGAATGTAGCCACCACATCTCATGAATAATAAGCTGCAATATATTGCATTTTATTTTTTAGTTTAATACTGCATTAAATACTAAAACATTACACTGCTGGATTTAATGTTTTTTTTTTTTATATCTGCTTAAAATTCCAGTCCATCAGAATATAAACATTTTGATATTTATTAACTAAATTACAAATATCAAATATAAACAATAAGCACTGAGCACTTTGGATCTCTGCAAAAAAGAACTCAGAAGCAGCTGACATATATAAATACCTTCCAGAAAAAGAAAAAAGTAGTGCCGCAGCACTCACCTAATGTTTAAGCCTGAGTTCACATACACTATATTGCCAAAAGTATTGGGCCCGCCCTCCAAATCATTGGATTCAGGTGTTCTAATCACCTCCATGGCCACAGGTGTATAAAATCAAGTATCTAGGCATGCAGACTGCTTCTACAAACATTTGTGAAAGAATGGGTCACTCTCAGGAGCCTAGCGAATTCAAGCATGGTACCGTGATAGGTTGTCACCTGTGCAATAGGTTCATCAGTGAAATTTCCTTGCTACTAAATATTCCACAGTCAACTTTATGTTGCATGTTAGGTATAAGAGCTAGGGTTAGGGTTAAGGGCTAGGGTTAAGGTTAAATGTTAGGGTTAAGGGCTACCCTTAACCCTAACATTTAACCCTAGCCATTAACCCTAACACTAGCCCTTAACCATAACCCCACTTTGGACACATAAAGGTTCCTGCTCTACTGTGATGCTACTTGATTGCCATAGAGTGCAAAGCAGCATCAACGTCTCTTCAAAGTCGCTCTACATGAACAGAACTGCCATACTTTCCTATTAGCAAAAAACCCCACAAAACACTTGCATTTTTGGTGTAGGTCCATTGAAGTCTATTACACACAAAGCTCAATCTGCTGCACGAAAGAAAAAGGCCCTGACCCTTTCCAAAAATCCCCAGGCTTAAAACGCACAGATGTGAGCTAGATCCATGCTAAATGGACCGTAGTGTCTTTCATATTGCAATAGGCCAAGCAGGAAGGAGCTAAATTATTGGTCATTCTGGCCTTTTGTCAGGCATGGCTAGCTGTATAGTATCCCTGATGGTATGAAGGGGACTCTGAAGGTTTGTACTGTAGAAACAGGATGTCAGGAATGGACTTGCCAATAATGGTGGGACTCACCTGCCTTGTAGGCTGCAGTACCAGGGCTGGCCAGCGGGTGCTCTCAGCAATCAGAGACTCACCCCTGCAGTCAGCCAAACACCTGAAGCTGATTGCAGGGGTTGTATTTAAGGAATGGCCAGACTCACAGTCAGGGCCTTGGTGTGTGTTTTTCCATGGGCCCCTGTATCTTGTATCCTGTGTTCCTCTTCCTGTTCCTGTTTCTGCCTGACTTGTTGCCGACCCTGCCTGATCCTGACCTCTGCTGACTTCTCCTATTTGATCCCTGGCTTGTGAACCTGACCATTCTCTGCCTGACCCTCTGCACCGCGCTGCCCGTGAGTTACTGAACCCAGCTTGTGACCTCGACCACTCTCCCGCCTGTTCCTGGTACTCCGTTTGCCCGTTTGCTACTGACCCGGCCTGCCTGACGACTCTTGCATTGTATGTATTGTTATCTGTAGGTGGTTTGGTTTGGTTTGTTTGCACTGTGTTTATGTTTAGTTTTGCACTGCGTTTTGTATTCTTAGTCTTAATAAATCATATTGTATATACCATATCTGAAGCCTGCGTTTCACTGTGTCAGTCCACACACCTCTGGTCATACCCGGAGCCCTGACACAGGACTGGGGCGCTGACTGGATAAAGAGGGGCAAGGGAGCAATTCCACAGTAAGGAATTGAAGGGACCCGGTGCCTCCTGATTTCAGTAGTGATATCTGGTCTGGCCTTGGGCTGGGAAGGCAGAGAGCCCACTGTATCAGTGCCTACTAGGAGTAGGTTGCCCCAGGGGTACTCTTAGTATCACTTGAGTGTGAGAATGAGCATTTTTTGCTTTTTTTGAATAGCACCTCTTGGGCTAGGCCTTTTGGCTACGTTCAGGGCAATTTTTGTTACCAGGCCGCAAGGCCCAGCCAATGAACTCCCACTGGCACTTTTTTTTTCTTTCCAAGTGTTTGTCACTATGCACTTTTGTAAACTTGTCTGTGTTTCTTTTCACTTGGATGGAGGGTGTGGGTCATTGGGCCTACCCTGAAGTCTAGTGGGAGGATGTATGGCCATTAGGTTTCTTCCTCCCCTTAACAGGGGGTCTATCTTCGGTGAAGCTCCTCACATAGTACTCAGTGGTTGGCTTCGGCTGACCATGAGGAGAGGGGTCCATTAAGCCTTTTGGCTAGGTTGACCATGAGTGTGCCTTGCCCTTGTCAGGAACCTTGTGCCCCAGGGGGAGGGGGGGGTTCAGGGTCAGGTCCTACTTCTTTGGAAGGTAGACTTGTGACACACCCTTAAATGCACTTTTTTGTGTGGGTTATTCAAGTGTACTTACAGGTGTTTTTGTGCACCACTGTGGGTTAAAAAAAATTGGGTCTTGTGACTCAGATGTGACTGTGAACCAGCAAACTTTTCAGCCAAAATGTTGAGGTTCCTAAACTTCATGAATACCTGAGATTTATCATGAATCCATGTAACTGTGAACCTAAACCCAATTCCTACTCATGAGTGGCCGAACAGAAATATACATTTGTTGTTAGATAAAACAGATCTCATGTATGTCCTTCTGCTGTGTATTTAGCGGTTTGTCTGGAGTTCAGCTTTAAAGTAGATGGAAATCCACAAGTTTAGTCTTCACGTGGGTATACCAATAATTAATTACCATATCAATAGTGCTGCTTCCTTCTCATCTCTTTGCTGGTCCCTGCACAAACTGAGGAACCAAAGTAAGAAAAGTACGAGGATATGGCCTACAGCTAGGAAAAGCATGCAGCTGTTTCCTGCTCTTCTGCCCCTGGTGATACGGGGAATACATAGAACAATAAAATCCCACAACCCTAGGTGTATTAGGCAACATTAGGTTTATTCAAACATCTGTGCAAAAGAAAAAAAAAGATGAAGCAGGACTCCATCCTTTAATGTTTCTGGAGAACTATTCAGAAGCTTAAACACTTTATTTACATCAGATGTGTAGACGAAGAGGGCCTCTTCTTTTTTTTCTTTTTTTTGGTATAGCAGACTTTTGCAGGAGTAACTTGACACATCTTGTAACTTTTATATATTATTTTTTTTAACACCTGCATGTAATAGGTTATGGCTGATTTATTACATGTCAGCACACAGTGAAATACAACACTCAATGTAAAGGTAGAAAGTCTTCATAATAGAATTGCAAACTCTAGCAGGTAGAAAAAATTAACTGTAATGTGAGTCATGTTACAAGTCATGCCAAGACCGGTTTGAAATGTTGTTGCTTTATGAGTTTTAATTATAATGTTTGAGTACTATGTCATGGTTATTTTCAATTAACAATAAGAAAAAAGAAGATAACCAGGGACGAGGACCTGTATCTGACAACAGAATGACAAGAGAGGAATATACATAGATAAACCTGTATGAACGTGTAGTTATACTTTGGGGAAACTGTTTTTCTTGATGGGGCTCTTCTTTCTTCCTCCCTTTTCTCCTTACATTTCCTTCCTTTCTTCCTCATCCCTGTCAAAGTGTAATTTTTTCCAAGAGTTTGGTTTGCTTGACAATATGGTGAATGTATAATTAATAATTAGCATTCTACTCACTTTCCACTGGATTCCCACCACTTCTTTACAGACAAGAAGACAATGATGATTTTCTTTTCCTTTCCAATATTTTTTATTGAAAGGGTTTCAAACATAGTACAGAAGTACATGTATGAGTATCAGTACAACAGTGCAGTTACAAACAGTACCATAAACAGAGCAAATCTAGATCGAGCAAGTTGTGGACAATATGTATATGGAGATCTGCATCACAACAAGACCGAGCAGGACAGGCATCTATCATCAAAAATATAGAGATCAAAGGCTAAAATTGTCCAAGCACATGATACAATGTAATATTATATTGTCATGGTATCAAACTGTATGTCTATAATATATCTTCCACCCTAAAGGGAGAAGAGTAAGATACGGTAATTCTATACAAAATTCTCGTTGCCGGAAATTAAGGCACAATGACTTCATATATGAGTTAAGTCGACCTAAGTGTATGAGGACTCTAGAAACTACACCCAATGTAACACCAGAAAAGGTACAAGAAGACTGAAAAAAAGCAGATAGGAAGAAAAGAAGAGAAAGAGGAAAAGAAGAAAAGAGTGGATCCCCTTGACGCAGCCAGCTGACCCCCAGAACACAAGTCACTCAGGAGATTGAAGATACAGTATCTGATCCAGGGGTTCCAGAATTTTTTTTAATGCTGAACAAAACAGTCAGCTGAGGTCACTTGACATTTGACTATAGAACTACTTAAAGCCTCTTGTCAATGGATTTCATAATCTCATAAACTGTATACATTTCAAAGATATCCTTCAAAGGATTACATGATAATATTTGGCTCAAGATACATATGGCTGTCTTTATGGACTTAAATACATTTTATTTATCACTGAGGCAAAGTTGCCACAATAGAGCAGGAGGGTTTCTTATGCCTTTCTGTAATGAAGAAGCAAGATAGCAGACATATATAAGTACATGGTCAGCTAGGTTGAAAAAAGACAAATGTCTATCAAGTTGAGCTTCCCATAAACTCCAACTGTTAAAGTGATTCTAAAGGCTATTTTTAAACATTTTATTAGGTTCCTTACCACTTGTTTGGCAGTCCCCCGCCTGTCCGTTCCTTTTTCCTGCAGGTGCCCCGTTAGCAAGCCATGTTCTATAGGGGCACGTATGCAAGTGCACTTCTGAGCTGGGCTGTGTGCGCCCATAAACACATACAGTGCCTGTATGCCATGCCCCCAGCTTCCTCTTCACAGGAGTTTGACTAACAGCGGCAGGAGCCTATGGCTCTCTCTGCTGCCTGTGTCTCCTGTAGGAGCAGAATGTGGAGGAGCAATGGTGCTGTCAGGGTGGTGCTAGATTGGTGAGAGGACCCAGGTAAGTGTTTATAGATGGGGGGGGGAGCTAGTAAAGCATTTTATTACATTAATGCTGGGAATGCTTTAAGGTAAAAAACAGTAAGACTTTAGAACCACGTTATGAACAGGTGGAACTCGGCTTTCTGTCAACTTACTGTAGTTGAACATGACCATGTTACAATACACATCTGTCTTACCTTGAGATCCCATATAATCAGAAACCAAGGTAAGGAAGTAGACAAGACTTTATTTTCTCCATCTAGGACTTCATAGTATTTTCATTGTACACAGCAACATTTTTGTATCTCTGTTGGTGCAACAACTCCTACGATCAGCCAGCAGACTTTCCCCCACGACTGTTCCATTTTTTTTAGGGATTGTTGATGCTGTACATCACTGAATGGCAGCAATATCAAATTATCTCACAAAAAGCATATTTTGTCAAGTTCACTCATCTCTTGTAGAGATGGTAGGCTTTCTATAAACTCCAACAGTTAAAGACAAGTTGAACTCGACTTTTTTGTCAACTTAGTTGACCATGATCATGTAACAATGCACATCTGCTCTTTTTCCATGAGGTCGCAGAGAATTAGACACCAAGGCAAGAAAGATGATAGGACTTTCTGTTCACTATCTAGCTGTTCAGAGTATTCTTATCGTACACAACATTTTTGTATCCCTTTTGGATCAGCGACTCTGGTTCCTATGACCAGCCAGCAGACTTTCTTCAATGGCAGTACTATTTTTCTAGGGATTGTTGATGTTGTACATCACTGAATGGCAGCATTTGCAAATCACATCATAAAAAGCTTATTTCTACAAGTTCACACATCTCTTGCAGAGATGCAGGCTTCCCATAAACTCCAACAGTTAAGAACAGGTTGAACTTGACTTTTTGTTGACCTAGTTAACAATGACCATATAACAATGCATGCCTATTCTCTTTCCCCGAAGTCCCAGAGAATCAGACACCAAGGTAAAGAAACAGAAATGACATTCAGTTCACTCTATAGCACTTTAGAGTATATTCATTGTACAACATTTTCTAATCTCTGCTGGATCAACAACTCTGGTCCCTATGGTCAACTTTTCTCTACCACTGTACCATATTTCTAGGCATTGTTGGTGTTGTACATCACTTAGTGCCAGTATTTGAGTAGCACCCTCCTAGTTAGCTAGGGGTAGCTAGAGTCCTGATTGTTAGGAGGAGGGCTGAGTAGCAGCCTGAGTGCAAAAGTCAGGAGGTCAAATTGTGGTCAGGACTGAGAGGCTCTATGGGCTGGCCCCTCTGGAATTTCCCCCTGCTCTAGAGCTTTTGAGAAAGTGGGTAGATCTGAGGAGTAGCTGGCTTGTACTCTTAAGGGATCCTGACCAATCTCCAACAGGAGGCTTGGCAAGGGGCCAGGATAAGCCTTAAATGTGTTTGAGCCTGCAGGAGAGTTCGGGTGGAAGAAAGAGAAAAGGATGTGAGGCTGGAGGCAGGAGCCTGTGAGGGGACCCAGATGGGAGAGAGGCTCATCTGCAGGCAGAGGACCTTGGAAGGTCGAAAACTTGGTACTTTGCTGGCCCCCTAAGAGAGGACCACCTGTGTGGCAGGGAAGAAGTGGCCAACCTAGAAGGCCTGGCAGCAGCCACCAACCCACTGGCAGCACAGGAGAGGGACCAAGTGAGTAAACCTACACCCCCTGGGCCTGTAAGGGGACAGGAGCACTCTAGTGGGGAACTGGGTTTGCCGTCTTACCCAGGACTGTTTCATACTGCGGTGGCAGCCACTAGATCCCGTGCCCAGGGATTCATCCAGTATAACTGGATGGGGAGAGGAGTCATCTGGGGTCTGTGTGGTACACTAGGAGACTCTGGCTAGCTCTCCAACAGAGACTGTGTTGCAGTGGAAACTTGTAAATAGTTCCAGGAAGTTGTCCTCATGTCATGGGTTCCATTGAACACCCCTAACCCTATCCCAGTTCAAATCCCCCCAATAAAATGACAATAACAAAGCTCAAGGACTGATCTCTGACTTCTGGATGCAAGACTGTGTGAAAATGAGTGTTGCCTGGCTGTGCAGGGCTATAGGGGGACCCAAAATCTTTGCAACTCCTAAGGGGGCAGTGCTACAGATGCATATCATATCGCAAAAATATCATATTTCTGCAAGTTCACTCATCTCTTGAAGATATGGTAGACTTCCCATAGACTCCAACTGTTAAGAAGAGGTTGAACTTCCCCTTTTCTCACCTTAGTTGCCCATAACCATATAATAATGCACAATTGTTCTCTTTCTTTGAAGTCTCAGAGAATCAGACACCAAGGCAAGGAAGCAGAGAGGACTTTCGGTTCACTACATAGGTCTTCATAGAATTTTCATTGTACACAGCAACATTTTCCAATCTCTGTTGGATCAACAACTCTGGTTATTATGGTCAGCAGACTTTCTTCCACCAAGGTACCATTTTCTAGACATTTTCGATGTTGTACATCACTGAATAGCAGCAATGGCAAATCATCTCACAAGAAAGAGCATATTTTCACAAGTTCACTCATCTCTCACAGATATGGCAAGCCTCGAAGGAACATACAAGTTTGTAAGACACATCTGACAAATCTAATAGGTGATAATAGCTTGTAGCATTTTCTTATACAGCGTCAACTGCAGCATATTTGTTTTCTGTACAGTTTTTAATTAAATATGCAGATGTTGATCGAGATGGCACCTAACTGAATAGCTGTTAGCTGCAAAACAAGCGGGCCTGTCTCTGAAGCGATCCCTTCTGAAGGAATACAGAGGAGAGCCCGTCTGAACAGACAAAAGACACCTCAAGACGATATCCGCTCAAGAGTCGAAATCTGAAATCCTTTACAGCTGGAAGTCAGCAGACTCTTCTGTCAAGCTTGGCTGACTAATTATTGCTTATAATTTGCATTAGGATTAATTAACTAATTAGAGAGGAATGTCTGAAGGCAAAGTTATGGCTCTGCGTGTCAAGCTGAGGACTTTAATTTATTCTGATATTTTTAATTATAATGAGCTGCGGAATGCGTATTACATTGTCAGCTAAATGCAGGAGCTGAAGTTGTTGGAGACAAAGGGGAGTGGGGCATTCTGGGTAAAGTCAACCCAGCAAGATACGATGGTTCAGTTCAAATCCTAAGGCTTGTCCTATACCATTTGAGCTGAAAGGCATTTTTTTCTTTTTTATATAAACTAATATGATATTTGTACTTATTTTTATTTTTTTAGAATCACCTTAAATTTTACACCCTAAACCTTTTTAAGACTGAAGTGCTATCTATGTATATATTTAAAATCACAGTTCCCTATGTCATCACTTTAATTCCATCTTGTTCTTGACTGGGCCTTCCAAAACCTGAAACAGGTTAAAGCTATACTTACAGTAGCAGATATAAAAAAACACAAATAATACAGCTGTTTTAATTATTAAAAGAAAAGAAAAAAATCAAAAAGTAATTTGACTAGGTATCAGCCTCTTGAAATACCCTGTACAACAGAGCTCAGACTGGGAGAGGAAGAAGTAGCAGAAGGAGCTCAATCAGTTGTACTACAGTGCATATTCTAACAAGGGCACATATGCAGCACATGTACACAGCACATATGCTACTATCCTTGTACTCACAAAATACTTACCTTTAAGAAGAGCTTTAATAAAATAGTCTGGGAGTTCGCCCCTCAACTCTGCATATCTTGTCCCCCGTGTACCTCTGCACCTCTCTTCTACGATTGCATACCTCTGCATCTTTTGTATGCCACTACTCACCTTTGCACCACTCTTCTGCCACTGATCACCTTTGCACCCCTCTTCTGCCACTTCTCACTGGTGTACCCCTCTTACAATGCTCACCAATGCACCCCTGTGCACTTTTCTAACCCTGCTTCCCTCTGTACCCCCCTGTACCCTCTTACACTTCTCTCCCATGCAGGGGTGGACTGACAACTCATGGGGCCCCCGGGCAATAGGGGATCATGGGGCCCCTGTGTCCTTGCCCAAACTCAAAAAAGCCTATGAAAAAGGTGCCAGGGGCATCTCATGGGGCCCCCTACTGACCCCGGGCCCTCGGGCAGTGCCAGAGTTTCCAAATGGTCAGTCAGCCCCTGCTCCCATGTATCCACCCCTTTTACATCACTCACCTATGAACCCACCCCTCCACCCTTTTTACACTGCTCAACTTTGCTTCCACTCCCCTGCAGCTCTCTTACATTGCTCACTTATGCACACTTCCTCTTACATCATGCACCTCCGCACCCCCTGCACATTTTTACACTGCTCAGCTAAGCATACACCCACACCTCTTTTACTCTGCTAACCTCCGCCGCCCCCCCCCCACACCCCTCTTAAACTGCTCACCACTTCAACCATTTACACTTCTGAACCCTGCACCAATTTTACATTACTTACCTATGCACCCACCCCCTGCATTCCCTCTTACACTTCTCAGCTCTGCACCCCTCTTAAACTGCTCACCTCTGCTCCACCCTGCACCCAACGCACACCAACTTGCTCTGCTCATATCTGCTCCCCCTGCATCCTATTTACTCTGTTTACCTCTCTTTACCCTCCCCACAGCCCTCTTATACTGCTCACCTCTACAGGAGGGGTACAGTCCATTATACACAGGAGGGGTACAGTCCATTATTCATGATGGCGACCTGATGCAGCTGGTACCTCTGTATATGACTCACCTAGGTAGGCCCACACTCCAGAGCAGCTGCATTTAGGGCTCCAGTAGATGCTACATTGACCTTGGTGGCCTGATAGGGTGTTCTCCATTGCAGGCAGCTGACACTCCAACATGATAGACCCTGAGGAAGCAACATCTGGCAAAGGACAAGGTTCCAGCTCCTCTGGAGATAAATCATTGAGAGTGCAGCAGCCAATCGAACCTTCAAAGAGGAGACTAACCTCCTGTCCTGGCCGTCATATCACCCGTTTGCAGCAGTTGACTCAGATTCCAGGCATGCATGGCTGTATTTGCCAATGGCTGCCTATTCATTGTCAGGTGGTGGCCTATACAAAATGGGCCTGGAATCCAATTCAGGTTGAAACCCACAGTTTAAAAAATTAGGTCGTAGAATTGTATTGGCTCATAATGCTGTCACATCCATTTTTAGGACCTGTATGTGGCTTTCATTCACTGCATGCAGGATTTGAATTCCTTTACAAGTCTATAGGAAAACAAAATCTGCTTGAATCCATGACCAATAGGAAGAGTGGTGGTGGAAGTTGAGTCAGAGAACAACTGCAGATGCTGTGGTTTGGCTTGTGATTTGGTGGTTTTAACCTTAAAGGTACTCTGGTTCTTTGTCCATTCAGAGTCTCTTGCTAGTTCATCACTGACTCTATAAGGCGTAGCTTACACTTATAATTGGGGGGCATAAAAATAAATAGTTGACCCTTGGTTTTACCGCCACCCCATAAGCTGCAACGGCAGCTGGATGGGGTCGTACACATTACAAGGGACTGTGCTGCGACCATGAGGCTAGGAGTGCAGTAGCAACATGGTATTCCCATTCAAAAACCCTGTTCTACTGTTAAAAGGTATTTCTCAATGCCTTTCAGAAGCATGTGTACTGGTCTTTGAAAAGTGATCCACCATGTATTGCTCTTTAGAGAGCAAGTCAAATGGAAACAAATCATTAGACTGCTAAATAAATAAATAAATAAATAAGATGATAGTACCAACCAAATTCACCTGAAAACTCTCACATTGGAAATTGCTGTCCGTGTTCCTTATTCTATACCTACCTTTATATTTTATATATTTAATCTACCTCACAGGCATGAACATAACATTTACTTTATTACACTACAGAGAGCTAATAATTGTACTGTACAACGCAGTGTACTTTTTTTTCTTTTGCTAAATTGGAACTGGAGCTAATTTTATCTCTTTAATTAATGATGGTATCATTGTGCAGCCTAGTAGAGCTGGCAAAAAAGTGATGATTGACAAATTGTGTTATCGCGGGGAGCTGAGATAAGGTTCTGCACCCTATTGCCTGAGATAACTATGATTGGCTGCATAGTCCAAGTTACAGTATATTGTAGGATTCTGTGGACTCTTTAATTTTATTAAGGGGTATCTCCTAAAAATATGGATGGATCTGATTCAGCTTGGGGGTTTAGGTATATATACACTATATTGCCAAAAGTATTGGGACGCCTGCCTTTACAGGCAAATTAACTTTAGTGGAAGCCCAGTTTTAGTCCATAGGGTTCAATATTGAGTTGGCCCACCCTTTGCAGCTTCAACGTTTCTGGGAAGTCTGTCCACAAGGTTTAAGAGTGTGTCTATGGGAATGTTTGACCATTCTCCCAGAAGCACATTTGTGAGGTCGGACGAGAAGGCCTGGCTCACAGTCTCCACTCTTATTCGTACCAAAGGTGTTCTATTGGGTTGAGGTCAGGACTATGAGCAGGCCAGTCAAGTTCCTCCACCCCAAACTCACTCATCTATGTCTTTATGGACCTTGCTTTGTGCACTGGTGCACAGTCATGTTGGAACATGAAGGTGCCAAGCCCAATCCCTGAAAAACAACCCCATAATCCCCCTCCACCAAACTTTACACTTGGCACAATGCAGTCAGGCAAGTACCGTTCTCCTGGCATCCGCCAAACCCAGACACGTCCAATAGATTGCCCAACAGACAAGCATGATTGATCATTACAGTGGTGGCATGCTTTACACCACTGCATCAGACGCTTTGCTATATATATACTCTATAATCCAAATCATTGGATTCAGGTGTTCCAATCACCTCTATGGCCACAGATGTATAAAATCAAGCACCTAGACAGGCAGACTGCATCTACAAACATTTGTGAAAGAATGGGGCACTCTCAGGAGCTCAGTGAATTCAGGTGTGGTACCGTGATAATTGCCACCTGTGCAATAAGTCCATCCGTGAAATTTCCTTGCTACTAAATATTGAACAGTCACCTGTTAGTGGTATTATAACAAAGTGGAAGCAACTGGGAAAAACAGCAACAAAAAATGGTAGGCCAAATGACAGAGCGGGGTCAGCGCATGCAGTGTGCAGAAGTCGCCAACAGTCTGCAGAGCCAATAGCTAAAGACCTCCAAACTTCGTGTGGCCTTCAGATTAGCACAACAACAGTGTGTAGAGAGCTTTATGGAATGGGTTTCCATGGTCGAGCAGCTGCATCCAAGCCTTACATCACCAAGTGCAATGCAAAGTGTCGGATGCAGTGGTTTAAAGCACGCCGGCACTGGACTCTAGAGCAGTGGAGACGTGTTCTCTGGAGGGACCAATCACGCTTCTCTGTCTGGAAATCTGATGGATGTGTCTGGGTTTGGCGGTTGCCAGGAGAACGGTACTTGCCTGACTGCAGTGTGCCAAGTGCAGTTTGGTGGAGGGGGGATTATGGTGTGGGGTTGTTTTTAAGGGTTTGGGCTTGGCTCCTTAGTTCCAGTGAAGGGAACTCTTAAGGTGTCAGCATACCAAGACATTTTGGACAATTTCATGCTCCCAACTTTGTGGGAACAGTTTGGGGATGGCCCCTTCTTGTTTCAACATGACAGTGCACCAGTACATAAAGCAAGGTCCATAAAAACATGGATTTGCGGGTTTGGGGTGGAGGAACTTGACTGGCCTGCACAGAGTCCTGACCTCAACCCAAAAGAACACCTTTGTGATGAATTAGAGCGGAAACTGCAAAGCAGACCTTCTCGTCCAACATCAGTGCCTGACCTCACAAATGTGCTTCTGTAAGAATGGTCATTCCCATAGACACACTCCTAAACTTTGTGGACAGCCTTTCCAGAAGAGTTGAAGTGGTTATAGCTGCAAAGGGCGGGCCAACTCAATGTTGAACCTTAAAGTTCATGTGCGTGTAAAGGCAGGCGTCCCAATACTTTTGGCAATGTAGTGTATATGTATATATGACCTGATAATGCTATATTTATCATCATCAGCTCATCAAGATAGATTAATGAACCATGCTTCATATTGAGTTGACTTTACATCTGTAGCATTTACCCCCCAAAGGAGCTGCTCAATGTGTCGGGTCTTCTGTTCTTTCGTCCATCACTCTGCTAACAGCTCTGTACTCTCTTACACACTTGGTGAATGATGATTACTGTAGCATAGAATGAAGCTGAAAAAATTTGTGAGCACTATAAACCCAACAGGGTGTTCTGATGCAGGCCTAGGGAAAATGTCAATGACAGCTTGGGCATTAGAAAAGGTGGGTTGAACAATGTTGACTATCATGCAAGTTTGAAGAGAAAGGCCATCTGATGATGCTTGAGATGGTGCTGAATTAAAAAGTTTTTGGTTCTATAGACTTCAATGGAGACATTGCAGAAAAGCATGTAGTGCGTTTTTTATGTATTTTTGATGAACTTTTGATGCATTTTGCATTTTAATCTGCCTAGCAACAAGAAAAAAACGCAAAATGCATCAAAAACACGACAAAAATGCATGTGCAAAAACACAAAACGCACCGCAAAAATCACTGCAGAAATGGATCAAAGGCAAACTCCGTAGGTGTGAATCTAGCCTTAGTGTTGGGCTTCATGTTAGGGAGGAACCTCACGCCATTTTTAATTTTTTTTTAATTGCCGGGCAATGCCGCAATTCTTTTTACATTCAGCTGTCAGCGAGGAAGCCCGTTGACAGCTGAAAGATTAAAGAATGGAGACTTTACCAGTCCCTTCCTTTTCTGAATGAACGCAATGAGTGATCGGTACCAATGTTTCATATCTGAAGCATAGTAAACTGTTTTTGTGGGGTTTTTTTTTGAGGGGGCCCTATCAGGTTGGCTATATGGGGCCCCATGATTTCTAACAGCAGCCCTGGATGCTAAGTTAGCGTAGATAACAATTCTAAAAAAAAATTAAATTCCCAACAACTTTCAAACCGTTTTACTGCGGCAGGTAGTTTGTTCTCTTTCAATTTTCTCAAATAAATATATTACTTTCTACTGTTGTTTTGGAAATGGCTATGACATACTTAAAGATACTCTTGCCACCTACCAGGATCCTAACAGGTGGAACCAAACATTATTGTGAGAACATTTGAATGCTGCATCACTAGTCTTCAGTCGGGTTTTCTCAGCTTTGGGAGGCATGGGGTACCACCCAGGTAGGTATGCGCTAGGTAATGTAGGAAATATACCACTCTCTATTCTCCCAGAGACAAGATAGAGAATGAGTAATAGAAACATGCCTTGACACAATGGGGTTGATGTACTAAAACTGGAGAGTGCGAAATCTGGTACAGCTGTGAATGGTAACCGATCAGCTTCTAACTTCAGCTTGTTCAACTAAGCTGACAAAACAAATAATCTGGAAGCTGATCCCTATGCAGGGCTGTACCAGATTTTGCACTCTCCAGTTTTAGTATATCAGCCTCAGCATGTAGCTACCATATATATAGTAAAACTCCCTGTGTGTATGTATCATTTTCATTCTTGGCTTACAGCAGAATGCTGCATAAAATGGCACTGATGTTATAATGTCTGTGCCTCATTAAGGATTAAGGAAAACTCGCCACCAGAGTAGGGGCGGACTGACCATTTGGAAACTCAGGCACTGCCCGAGAGCCCGGAGTCAGTAGGGGGCCCCATGAGATGCCCCTGGTACCTTTTTCATAGGCTTTTTTGAGTCTAGGCAAGGACATAGGGCCCCATGATCCCCTATTTCCCAGGGGCCCCATGAGTTGTCAGTCCGCCCCTGCACCAGAGAAGAAGAGGACCCTACATGTCACATGATCATCCAGAGGACATACGGCAAAGAGGTATGTATACAATAATTTAAAAAATTAGCTGTGTGTGTGTTGGGGAAAGGGTGTCTATGAAGGCTGTGGAGAAGGACTGAGGGGCAAGTTGAGTACTGGAATAAAGCCTTAAATCAAACCTATACTATTGGGGGACTGATGTTTTGAGGCAAAGGTGCTGGACCTCTGTTCCTCCAAAGTAAAAAGAATCACATGATTATTGTGGCCACTTAGTGCACTCAGTAGGAACCATTTAGGAACTTAAGAATCAATGTTAGTATTTCTGACCTGTCTTGACTACATGTGTTGCTACCGGGTAGGAAAATCGACAGGAAAATCCTTTTTGTTTGGAGTTTTGGCGAATGTTTTTTTTCCTAATTTCCAAACTTCTTCTGTAGACAGGATTAACTCTCTTATAAATCAGGGGTCTCCAAACTACAGCCCATGTGTAGGATAAGTGACATACTCCTCGTGGCACTTTCATTATTCTTGTCATTGATCATTAGGACTTCTGTCATCCCCAATATTCACAAGAGAATGGAGGGTCCTCTGCTCCTGTCCTACTGCTCCTGACACGCTGTTAGCCTTGTAGTGACAAGACCGTTTATGACTGGGTCTCTGATATAAGGGGAACTCTAATGGGGACACTGTTGTAAGGGGAGTAGGACTGGCCATAGAGGGATTACTTTGACGCAGTTGGCCAGCTTAAGCATGTATTGCAATAAGTGTGAACTAAATATCCCTATTTATTGCATAGTCTGCTTAAAAGGGTATATACCAGTGTGCAGAGGGTCCTTCAGAATTTCTACTGTTAATATGTGGTTACACCCCTGTAGCACCTGATGGATAAATGCATGCACTAGCTGTTGGGATTTGAGCACAGGGATCTCTTGTTTGTTGTATTGTTGGGTCAGTAGCCAGACCTGAACCTTGTAGCTCTCCCCATTGTGTATTTTCCCCTATGTTAGCATTGTGTCCACAGTAGCATTTGCATAGGCAGAGCAGAGTAGGACTGGCCATAGAGGGATTACTTTGACGCAGTTGGCCAGCTTAAGCATGTATTGCAATATGTGTGCACTAAATATCCCTATTTATTGCATAGTCTGCTTGAAAGGGTATATACTAGTGTGCAGAAGGTCCTTCAGAATTTCTACTGTTGTAAGGGGGTCTCTAAAGGGGACTGTGATGTAAGGGGGATTATGATGTAAGGGATTTACTGTGATAGGGACTCTGACATAATGGGAACTCTGGTGATTACCCTGATGTAAGAGGAGCTCTGAATTGGAACTATGATGGGGACTCTGATATAACGGGGACACTGGTCAGTACTGTGATCTAAGGGGGCTCTGATGTAAAAGGGGGGCTCTGATATAAAGGTGTCTCTGATGGAGACCCTAATTAAAAGAATATGTAAACCCAACATTTCCTCTTCCTGATATGTGCCTGCTTTGCCATGTACTTGTATGAAAAGTATCTTGTTCTCTTTGTAATGCTTCCTTTGTCCGAAATCCCTGATGTTCCTGCCAGTCCCTCTGCTTTCCTATTAAAGAGTGGATTCTGATGGGGACCCCGATGTAAGAGGGACTTGGGCTTTGATAGGAACTTTGATATAGGGACTCGTTTATTTATAAAAATGATTTTCTGGCATATATTTGTAAAATATAAGCTGTGGCCCTCATACTGAATGGTTTGGAGACTATGTAAATAATCAGAAAAAACATCTATATTTGCCCACAGTTTTGCAAATGATTGCAAGCACTGGAACTATTCATTTGGTTAAAGGTAAGATTGATGTGTGTATCTGTTATTAATTAGCCTGTGTTTGATGTCAGGACGCTTTCTGATCTGGATAGTCTACACTTGTGAAAGTCAGATAATTGTGTTGAAAAGGGATTGCCCTAACAAGCACATCTGTCTACACTACATGGAGATGTCCAGACATTTTTATTTCAGGCTGTTGATGATAAACTCATAGACAGGCTATATCCCCTGGGTATGATGAGCAAGGAGGGGGGGCTCTATCTTCAAAACCTTTTTTTAATACTTTCAAACATCTCTATTCAATTTTTCTATAGGATCTATAGACTGGGCATAGAGGGTCTCATCATTTTACAATTCTGTGTAGGTCTTCAAAAGTACGCAATGGGCCTGATCTACAAAAGTAAATGAACAATAGGAGAGATATGTTTGTAAGAGCACATGTACATCAAACTCAGTCCCTTAAAGTGGAAACCAATCTTTCCCACAACTTTTCCAACCCAAAGGTTCCTCAGAATTTCTTTATGGAAAAAAAATAATGACACCCCTTTTCTTGCAGTATTTAGGCAGTTTCTGTGCCATCACTGGTCCATACTCTTCTTTTTCTGCAGCAACAATAGGCAGTTTCCTGGACTGAGCAATGCAATGACATGTGAGCACCACTCAGCTCAAGAGTAGACATGGGATTTGGGTTCAGTGCAGTTCAGATGTGGTTTTGAGGTGAAGCCAGCCTATTCACAGTTGACCCAACAAACGAATACAGCTGTTCTCTCATCCGAATCCCCAGCTGATGAAACAAACAGTCAGGGATCCCAGCTGACATCATTGACCCAAATTTGGTGAATGATGTCATTTGGGATCCCTGGCAGTGTATTTATATTACCTCAGCACCAGGGATCTATTATTCAGTGATGGGCTTAGGGCATGTACACATAGGCAAGTATTGGATTGCCATGACTGACAATGGGTTTGCATCAGTGGATACCATGATTGACAATGGATATACCTTGCTGGACATTGTTATTGACATAGATTTGCCATTGGGGGACATTAATGACATATTTTTTTAATTCATCTTTTGCAATGTGATTGAAGGACTTTTTCTAAGGTTTGTGTGTTTATTTGAATATAACTGTGGGAATGGCTATAGGTACTATTGTACCCCTGTACTCATTCACCCGGGATAGGGGGAGGCAGATGCTTAATGGACATTCTTACAGGCTTTTAAATTTATTGGGCCCCCCCATATTACTGTGACCTCCTTCTTGGGGTGCTAGGTTTGGGGAATGGGGCACATGTTCCCCGGCAGTGGGACATGAGTGCCTTGTAATAGAGATAAATCTTTTTCACCCCCCTTCCTTCTTCAAATGTTGAAAGACATGTGGCCTGGTCTGGAGCACATGCAGTTTTAAAGTGATACTAAACTCTGATTGTAGTATGTATTTATAACTCAAAAAGTACCTAGCTATTGCTGTCAGCCTCCTCCAAATTCCCAGATTCCCCCCAAAAAAATTATGGCATATGAAGAAATTAAAAAAAAATGTTTTTGCTTTACAATTTTTAATTTTTTTTTCATACTGTCACCAGTGCAGTACAGCATCATCATATAACTGCTGAGGCGGTGATCAGGGACACTAACGGGTGGCAATATGTGAATTGTTTCTTTTTTTCTTCTTTTTTTTTTTACTATTTGTTTAACACACTGTGACCAAAGCAATGTAGTGTTACCATAGTAACAATGTACTACTCTGGGGAAGTGATCAGGATTTTTTTTTTTACACATTATGAATGCGTATGCCTGTGAATTTCATTGTTATAAGCAACTTTTTTTACTGAATGAAATTGATTCGTTCAGTGTTTACTATTGTGGTTAGACGTGATTGGTCACAGCTAATCACATGGTGCAGATAGGCTGTGATTAGCCCTGTCTGTATCTTGTGATCACTGTGACCAATCACAGAGATAAACACTACAGTGCACAATGGATGGCATGAATGAAAGCAATCCATTGTGTACAAATGTAATTTGAACTTCTGTGATTGGTCACAGCAATCCCATGGTACCAGCGGAGGCCAGTACACTGATCAGTCATCCTCTGTGTTCGGTGGACACAACAGGTGACATATCACAGCACAGCATGGCCCGTGGGGTGCACGCGTGTTCTGAGAGAACGCCCTATGATGTCCACCCGGAACGGTGAATGTCCCATGCAACAGTTATTTGTCTATAGGCCACGTGGGAACTGGTTAAATAATGAACAAGATTTTTTGCAACACCAAAAAGGTAAATTCTTTATGAGGTGACTGATGCTCTGTGAAAATTACATGGACTTACCTAAATAAAATGAAAAATAATATACCGTGCCATCATTTTCAATCTTTTTTATTTTTCAACTTCCGATAACAAATGAGGAGAACACATTTCACAGTTTTAAAGTGGAACTAAACCGATCAATTTAACAGTTTCAAAAAACAGTTACATTTCCCAGAATGCCAGGAATGCTAACTGTCACATTGGTTGTGCTCACAACCAAACTGTCAAACCATCAAATGGCTGGTGTCATAACCGATCACATGTGCAGCATTATGTCAGTTGCAGATCAAACAAAGGCTAAGATGGCAGCTTCCTTGGCTTAAAAAGATAGGAGGGATTAGTTCCACTTTAACCACTTGCCCTCCAGAGGATTTACCCCCCTTATGACCAGGTCATTTTTGCGATATGGCACTGCGTTACTTTACCTGACAATTTCGCAGTCGTGCACTTGTGCACCCAAATGAAACTTATGTCCTTTTTTTTCCTCCACAAAAGAAATTTCTTTTGGAGGTATTTTATAACCTGTGAATTTTTCATTTTTTGTGCTATAAACAAAAAAAGATCGACAATTATTGTTTTTCAAAAAGAAAAACAATATTTTTGACTTTTTATTAAAAAATGTCAAGTAAAATTAAAAAAAAAAATCAAATTTCGTCATAAATTTAGGCCAAAATGTATTCTGCTACATGTCTTTGCTAAAAAAAAATCCTAATACAGTAATACCTCAGTTTAAGAACTCCTCGGTTAAAGTAATTTTCGGTTTACAAATGAAAATCCACTGAAAGTAAAGCCTCGGTTTACAAATTTTGTAGGAATTGTTTTCACAATACGAAGTGTATGTCAGTGCTGATTTTTAAATGCAATTGCTGGCTCTTTTTTTTTTCTTCACTATAGCTCACAGAATTAGCTGTCACTTTCCCCAAAGTTAACGGAAATTATGTTTCTTTTAAGAAACTAAAAAGAAACATTGTTTGCCCCCCCCCTTTCCTGATCTGCCAGGCTGCATGCTCTGAAAAGGGTCTGGTATGGATTTTGGGGAGGACCCCCACGCCATTTTGTTTTAAATTTTGGCGTGGGAGTTCCCCTCAAAATCAATACCAGACATGAAGGGCTTGGTATGGATGGGAAGGTGGACCCCAAGCAGTTTTTTAAATAATTTTTTTAATTGCCGGCAATTCTTTTACATTCAGTTGTCAGTGGGGAACCCCGCTGACAGCTGAAATATTAACACATGGTTGTCACTACTAAAATGCCGCATGACTTGATAAAATAACTCATGTGGTATTTATTAGTGTTTACTTTTTTCTGATCTCCGGAACAGATTAATTGGTTTTCAATGCATTCCTATGGGAAACGGCGTTTCGGTTTAATAATTTTTTGATATAAGAAAAGTCCTGCAGAACGAATTAAATTCTTAAACCGAGGTATTACTGTACATGTAAATTAATTGGTTTTCATGAAAATGATAGTGTCTACAAATGGCGGTATATATACTGGAATTTTTTTTTTTATACTAGTAATGGGGGCAATCAGCAACTTATAGGTACTGCGGGACTGCGGCGGGCATTCTGACACTGGGTGGGAACTGACTAACTGACACTGATATACCAATGACACTAATACAGTGATCAGTGCTAATATAAATCACTGACACTGTACTAATGACACTGGACAGGAAGGAGTTAACATGTGGAGCAATCAAAGGGTTAACTGTGTGCTGTGTGTGTTTTACATGATGTGCTGTGTGTGCTTTACTAGGGAAAGATGCTGCTGTGTATTT